>NC_142200.1:20014169-20165708 GCF_049639895.1 Pseudopodoces humilis
GTTCCTCATATCCCTATTTATAAAATGAGGGTAATGTGCAGCTTTCTCATCTCTTGCTCGGAGTTTTATTATAGCTTGAAGTTTTCCTGTATTCAAAGCTATTAACTAATTTTGAACGTTCTGTTTGAGAAGCCTAGGGCCTGATTTTGAGTAGGTGTTACTTCAAAACACTGAATTCTAGACCTGGATTAATCGTAGTTTTAGTTATGCTGTGAATGTTAATTATATCTGTGAGTCAGGCACCTTTTAGGTGTCCAGAAATGAGTACAATGTATCACAATAATTTGTAAAAATTTGTTTCACAAAGTTCTGTGTGCTGATAGATGTGGCAGAAATAGGTTCCAGTTTTCCAAAGTGATGTTCAGGGCATTAAGCACAACACAGTGTTCCCCCTTGACTTCCCAAGGTGTTGGTGCCTTAAACCACTCCCTAATGTTGCAGCAAACAAGGCATAAGCAGCCTGCTGTCTGTAGAACCCTTCATCTTTAGTGTGTCGTCCATCCTGTGCACTGATTGAGGCAGGGGTCTTGTTGCTGGGTGCAGGGCAGGTGGGGTGACAAAACAATCCGAAACAGAAAACCCAAACCAAAATAAAGAACACCTAACTGTGTAACTGAAGATTGCTTTACTATAAGCATGCACGGAAGTTGAAATAAGGATGCATAGGCAAATCTATTTTCTGACTTTTCCTAATTTGAGTGCTTGTCTTTGCAACCTTGACATTTTTTTCAGTAACTTCATTTGGGTGTAATTTAACTTTGTGAAAAACGAAAAACATGAACCTGATAGACTTGTAACACTCCTCTGCCTCTCTCTTTTTCCCTCATAAAACTTGTCCTTGAAGGAGATTCATATCTTTAGATTCAGGTCACATTTAGCTTCCACTGTAACTGTTAGTGATGGATATTAGGACAAGCTTATTTTCAGTTTGTCATCTGGAGGACAGTGGTGACTTACATTACTGTCTGTGAGTTACATGTTCATCTCTTAAACTGTAAAAGAAGTTTGATTTAGAAGTAAAGGCTTCAATTCCAGACATCCAGATATGATGTTTCTTTACAATTTCAGAATGTAGTACCAATTCCCAGCTAGTTCCTGCTTGAGATTCTTTGCTCTTGTTCATATAGATTTCTTAAGTGTCAGAAAGGAAATACTGACGGCAGGGATAAGTGTGGGTTTTTTGTTTGATTGGTTTTGGTGGGGTTTTTTGGTTTTTTGGTTTTGTTTTTTTTTGTTTTGTTTTTGTTTGTTTGTTTTTGTTTTTCTTTGTCACATCTTGTGCTTAGTTTTGCTATAGCTCCTGCAGTGTTAGATAAATGATAAATGAATTGCAGGAAAAGTGGCCCCAGACCTGCAAAGCTGGGGGAAAGCTGCTCTGTTTCTGTTAATTGGCATCTCCTCAGTCTTGCCAGTAGGAGGGATCTTGGGAAAAGCATGTCTAAAAAAAAGGTCCAAAGCGTGTCAAAACATTAAAAAGTTGTGATACTAAGTTTCAGCTAACATCACTGAACACATCAAAACTGGGAGTTTTTGCCTGGAGAGCTGGGGCAGATTTCATTAGACAGTAGAACAGCAAATCACCCATTAGAGCCAAAGCATTTACAACTGATGGTTCTCCAAAAACAAATGCTAGCTTTCTAAGTGGAACAGTGAAGATTCAGTTACAGATTACTTTGTCCACAACAGGTGAAACCTCTGCTGCAGAGAGTGGTTGTATTGCTTGAGGGATCACTCTCAACAGCTGTGAGTCCTTGTGTAAGGGGTCCAGAAGTGATGGGTCATGAGTTATGAGAGCTAGAGAAAGGAGTACAGCACAAATACAATGGAAATTAATTTACAGCTACGAATCAACTCGTAGCTAGGGACAGAAGAGTAGTATTCTCTCACTGCTAACTGTTGAATAGCTGTCTGCTTTGGATAGTTGGTGAACTTTGCCTAAGAAACCTGCACATGCTTGTGAACAAGCAAAACCTAGGATCTCTTTTACGTAGGGTAGTGATGAGTAGAAATATTTAAAGAATAAACTTACCATAACAGCAGACACACAGTCAGATTACCTTATTCTTTCATTCTTTGAATGAAAGGTATTAATAGTGCTTTTGTATTAAAAATAAAAAGAGGGGGAAAAAAACTGTCCAGGCCTTAATAGTGTCACTGGTGAAAATAAGTGTGCAGAGAATGGTAACTCTCAGTTTGAAAAGCCTTTGCATGAAAAGTGAGCAATGGCCCTCGCAACTTTGAGACATGCCTTGAAAAGAATGATGAGAGTCACTTCAAGGAATTACTTTTCTTTATACAGAAATACACCTTTTCCATCTAGTCTGTACCAAAACCTGGGTTTTTTTTAAAAAAATGTTCTGTATCTCACTTTAATATTCTATATCTGACTTGACAAAATTCGGTCCTCATTATGAGTAGAACCTGTAGGTGTTATAGTGCTTAGGGTTGTAGATATTAGAAGAAGTGCTAGTTTTTTGTAGTGTTAACTGATTGTACTGCCTTCTTATATGCCAAGCACAGTTCTCCTAAGCATGTTCATACCTAGAGTGTGTATATTAGAATTGCATACATTTGCATTATTCATGGATGCTCATTGTGAAGTATGGGTTTTTTCTTGTTCTCCTGGTCTGGTGTTTTGGTGTGGGTTGTTTTGTGGTTTTATTTGTTTGTTTTTGTGTGCTTTTTCCCTTCATTGTTGTTATTTGTGTTTAATTTGTTTTGTTTTCTTTGTTTTTATCAGTGTTTTTGAAGTCTTGACTCAGCAAGCGTCTAGAATTGGCTACATGATAGGACCTTGTCTGTTGATGATGCTGAAAGCTTAATCAGAATCATTGTTAAGCTCATCTGAAATAAAAATTTGTATATGAACCTAGTCTGTCTCTCTAAATGTTAAAAAAATTAGTGACATATTTTATACTCCTTTCTTATAATTTTCCCAAGTAAAATTTTAGCACTGACGCTTTTCTTAATTTTTCAGAAGCAGAGCGCTCTGAAAGGAACACATTTGCTGAAAGGCTCTCAGCTGTGGAAGCTATTGCAAATGCAATTTCTGTTGTGTCAAGTAATGGTCCAGGAAATAGGGCAGGATCATCAAGTAGCAGGAGGTAAACTGAGTAATGCTTTCTTCTTGTTTTCTGTCTGCTAATTTCTGTATTAACTACCAATCTGTTATTAATTCTTTTGTTTGGTGTAGTTTAGGAGTGGGCCTCAGTTGCTAGCTTAAAATTGGATTTCAATTCTTTAAGCACCAAACTAGAGCTCTAGTGGCTTTTTGAACCTTTTTTTGTGTGTGAACTAATGGTGGGATATTTCTAATCTAATCCTGTTTTCTGGGGTTGATGCTTTGTCTGTCAGTTGTGAAGTGGAGAAGTTCCTCCTCGTGGAGAAAGAGAATTTGAAGATAAGCTCTAGTGTTCTTTATGAGGAGGTATTAAGTATCACAGAACTACTGTGATAGTGACCAGGCTTGTTTTCAGAGAATTCCTGAGGGGGATGGTCACTTAATCAGAGGAATAATACTGAGAACAACATAACACCACTGGGGAAGAATTTAAGTTGATTCATTTTATTCTAAGCAGTCATTAAAAAGAAATTCTATCAAGACTCGTTTTTTATCCTTCCACTAACCTCTTCTTGTAGTTAGATTTTAAAAAGCAGTAGCAACAAGAGCAAATCCTTGCAAAAACTTAACACTCCTGGTAATGAGCTTGGGTTAAAAGTAATGTCAGATAGCAGTAAGAATGCGCATCTAGCTGCTGCCTGCACAGGGCAGTGCTGTGGTGCCTAGGGATGTGTTCTGGCCTCAGATCTGACTTGAAGCATTGCTGAGTGACTCCTCTTTCAAGGCTAAAACATTCTGGTACAACAAAATGTAAAGAAAAATAGCTGGTCTCATTCTTGTTTATGCTGAAATTAAACAGTGATAAGAGTTTGGGAGATGGGAGTTTGGTTTTCTTTTTCAGTGTGAATTTTTTCTTGAATACGTTCTAATTATGAATGAAAATGAGAGCCTTTCTGGCTTGGTTTTGTATTTAGTTTGAGATTAAGGGAAATGATGAGAAGATCTTTGAGAGCTGCTGGATTGGGCAGACATGAAGCTGGTGCTTCGTCAAGTGATCACCAGGACCCAGTTTCTCCACCAATAGCTCCTCCCAGCTGGGTTCCAGATCCTCCTGCAATGGATCCAGGTAAGTCTGCTCATCTATCACATTAGACTGTAGGAGAGATTTGATAAAAAACCAATGGCTTTTAAGGTGAATAATAACTTAATTTAGTCTCACACTGAAATCTGTCTAATGCCATTGATGTGTGTAGCAGGTGTTCATTGAGATAACTTTAAGAGTTTACTGAAGACTTAACAGCTGTTTTTAAATCCAGTATGTGGCTTTTTATGCTGGTGTCAAACTGCTGGGAAGTCTGCTTTGTAATGCTGAGTTACATTACAGACCTAGGAATGTGGCCGTTTGTGGGAAAAATTACCAGATAAATACAGAAAACCTGCAGTGTGTTAGACATTGCAGCAAGAGCATGTTGTTAGGGATGTTTTTATGTATTGATATACATCCTGCTGTTCTGTTTACTGAAAGATGGTGACATTGATTTTATCCTGGCCCCCGCTGTGGGATCTCTTACCACAGCAGCGACTGGCACCGGCCAAGGACCCAGCACCTCCACAATACCAGGTGAGGACATCCTGCTTATATGATTATGCTTTAGAACAAAACTTATCTCAAAAGCTGTCTTTGCTTGCACAGACTTTCTGCATATGAAAATGCCTCTTATCAGATGAAGATTGGATTGAAGCAGAATTTCTCGAGTGTGCAGAAAGTAAATGAAGCACCATACTATGTTTTATGTAAATACATGGAGAGTGACAAATACATAGAATTATGGTAATCAGCATGAAATTTGGATTAGTCTGTATTTCAAATATAATTTGGAACTGAAATTTACAGTACTTCAGTGAAGTATTGCTGAAACCACTGAGTGGTCAAGTTACCAGCTACTCACCCCGGTGAATTACTTGCTTTTAGCAGGTAGTCATTTTTTGAGGAAAAACTGTTTCTCTGCAATTTTTTTTCCTTACTACAGGTCCTTCTACAGAACCCTCTGTAGTAGAATCGAAGGATCGGAAGGCAAATGCTCATTTCATACTGAAATTGCTGTGTGATAGTGTTGTTCTACAGCCTTATCTTCGAGAATTGCTGTCAGCTAAGTAAGGATTTTCATATGAGTTCTCACTATCCTTAGAAATATTACCGTAATCAATTGCATAGAAGCCTTTTTAAAAAGGTTACAAAAAAGGTCTGTTAAAATTGAGAATGTTAGACTGCAGCTGTATTGTGTCCTGCCATCCTTTAAAAGGATGTCTGTTTCAGAGAAATAAAATAAACAAGAGTGCTTATTCACTCTGTGGTTTTTCTGTTTGCACAGGATCAGCAGTGCTAAGTTTTCATATATTTGCATCCTACATCTCCTGTTGAGATGTAAATGAAAAAATTCAATGTTTTAACTTGTCTGTTGGGGTTTTTTTTGCCTAGGGATGCGAGAGGCATGACACCATTTATGTCAGCAGTCAGTGGCCGGGCATATCCTGCTGCAATTACAATTCTTGAAACTGCACAGAAAATTGCTAAAGGTACAACAGTTTTAGTAATTGTTAGTGTGTAGTTTCCTTCTAAACTTTGGCATGTGTTCAGAGTCATTACTAACGCTGTAGATTGCTGCATGTTTTGGAAATTTTGCTATTATGGAGTATATTTCTCTTTTGCTGTTTGTATATTGCAGTAGATTTCTATGAATGTTATTATGTTCTTTATAGTCTTTTTGGCATTAAGGTGGATTAAGTGGATTAAGGTGCTATTTTTTGGTAGAACAAATGTATCACATGGAACTTCTTTCTTGAAATTGAAAAAACCTGATATGATACAGTGATATGCTAAGCTAGACCCTGTTCCTGAAAAGACTTATACAAACAAATATTTTGTGACTCTCTTTTAATGTTGGTATTTATTTTTTTAGGAGAAGTATGTGAAATTGAATTTGAGGAAAAACTCAAGCACATTAGACCTTGTCACACCACAGTTCTGTAGGACTTTGTGTGCGACAAGAATACTCCTTTTAAGAATATGTTCCATAATCCTTCAAAATGGTGATTCATTGAATTGATTAAAATACTAGCGAATTTAAAACTGGGGAAGAGATAATGGTTGTGTTTTTCAGTCAGGAATTTACAGTGGCTTCTATAAGAAATAATATGACAAGCAGAAAGTTTTCTCAAAAAGCTGTAGCAGGTTTTATTCAAACTTCTAATGCCGTATGAGGTTTTGTAATGGCAAGCATCTGCCAAGAATGGATTCTTTTGGTGGGTTTTTTTGAGGTTTTTTTCGGGAGGTTTTTTTTAACACTTTCATTCTATTATTTTAGCTGAAGCAACTTCCAGTGAAAAAGAAGATGATGTGTTTATGGGAATGGTTTGTCCTTCCGGTACAAATCCAGATGACTCTCCTTTGTATGTTTTGTGTTGTAATGATACATGCAGTTTTACCTGGACTGGTGCAGAACATATTAATCAAGTAAGCTTTTTTTAAAAAAGCAAATAGGAATGTGTTTCATGTATTGTGTTACATAGGGTCTACTAATCTGATTTTTAAATTATTAATTTCACTGTTTAAATTACTGTAATTTTTAAGTCAGGTGTAGTTATTGTCTCCCCAAACTGATACATAGCCTCAAAGCTACTGTGTTCCTCACAGCATGGTTATTACTGGGTGTGGCTTTTCTCCTCTGGCTAACTTTGGCAAGAATTTTGATGGACATGGTTCTTTGAAGACACTGACTATTCTAGCTTAACAACTAAGTTTCACTTGCTAGGATTGACCTAGGTTTAGGCATCAGTTTAAACAAGTGCAGTTTTATTGTAACCTGAAATACTATGAGATTGCAAGCACTGTAAGGAAAAGCTATACAATATATATTTTTTCTTTTCTTTTCTTTTAGGATATATTCGAATGCCGAACCTGTGGCCTGTTGGAATCACTTTGTTGTTGTACAGAATGTGCAAGGGTCTGTCACAAAGGACATGACTGCAAGTAAGTATTGTGTTCCATTTCTTATAATTAAAACATATTTTGTGGTTTCTTTTGTTTACTAATACTTAATAAATATTTTCTTTGTTTGAAGTGTTCCAAACTTAGAGAACAGAAGGTTAATGAAATAGTTTTTCATCTCCTCTATAAGGTTTATTTAATAGGTTAGAATTGAAAGAGTAACCTGAAGTGGTTTTGTACTTTCCAATTGGTATTTAGAATAAATGAATAATTCTCATAGTGTGTAATGTTGTGAGAACATTATATCTAAATAATACTGTGTTTTTTTCATTTTGGGTGCCCCTCAGAGTTTTATGAATCCCAATGACAGATCATTCTTGTGAATTTTTGGAAAGAAATGTAGGATATTAATATTTTAAAAGTCAGCTGTAACAAATGAAAAAGTGAGCAACAACCAAGAAACCTCAGATCAACCTGGCCTAAAGCTTTGAAGCTGCATGCTTTCTGTGCTGTTGTTGCAGGGTGTAAAAGTTAATATTCTAGCTGTAGTAAGCTAATAAATACAATTATAAAGATATTCTCAGCACTGTAATAGCTACTGAGATTTTACTGCATATCATGAGTATTTTCAGCTTAACTTTCTTGGATCAGGCTGGTTTAGGGAAGAATAAATGATCTTCAATGAGTTTTACTAAGACAGTATGAAAAGCTCTGTAGCAAAACTTCCCTTTTAAGATGAGTGTAGGAAACATGGATGACAGGCATCAAGTGCTACCACATATAAAATCTGTATTTCTCTTTTTTAAGCTAGGTTTTGGCATTTTGCTACTATCAGAAACAAAAAACTCCAGAAGGAGTCTAAGAGTGTATACTAACAACCTCAGCTTGTGTAGAAAAGATTTGGTATGTTACTGAACAGTGCTGCAGTTCACCTTTTCTATTTCTTGTAGGCTCAAACGAACATCACCAACAGCCTACTGTGATTGCTGGGAAAAGTGCAAATGTAAAACACTAATTGCTGGACAAAAGTCTGCTCGCCTTGATCTCCTTTACCGCCTGCTCACCACCACAAATCTTGTTACCATGCCAAATAGCAGGCAAGTTCATATTAGCATTGACTAGGGCAGAATTTTTAAAATTATTTTGTAAATATATGTGGTATATCCTATTTCCACTAACAATTTTTTCATTACAGGGGAGAACATCTTCTGTTGTTTTTAGTACAGACAGTTGCCAGGCAAACTGTAGAACACTGCCAGTACAGACCACCTAGAATCAGGGAAGATCGTAATCGTAAAACTGCAAATCCTGAAGGTAAGAGCTGTTTCAGTGAAATAAATGGCAAATTCTATATTTCAGTACCTCTGCCTTACACTTTCCTGTTTCTTTTATTTTGTTTTGTCTTTCTAGATTCTGATATGCCTGATCATGATTTAGAACCTCCTCGTTTTGCCCAGCTAGCTCTGGAACGTGTTTTACAAGACTGGAATGCCCTGAAATCCATGATCATGTTTGGCTCCCAGGAAAATAAAGACCCGTGTGTATCTACACATAGTTGTTGATGTAAAGTTTGATCTGATATTTGACACCTGCTGGCTTATATAAATTTATTTCCTTTCTTTTTGTTTTTTCCAAGTCTTAGTGCAAGCAGTAGGATAGGTCATCTTCTGCCTGAAGAGCAAGTTTACCTTAATCAGCAAAGTGGAACTATTCGCTTGGACTGTTTTACACACTGTCTTATTGTGAAATGTACAGCAGACATTTTGGTAAGGACTCTTAGCCATGTTTTACATAGGTTTTTTGAATAATACCATATTATGAAGTATCTCAGGTCATGTACTTGGAACCTAATTTGAAAATAACTTCAAGTTAATCTTGCTTTTGTAAATTTATACTGTTACGACTGTGATCTCCCTTTGAGTCTTAGTCTCTCTTGTTTCATGCTTCAAAATTGCACACAATGAATGAGTTGCAATAATCTCTTTCTTCAGCTCTTAGATACTTTGCTGGGTACTCTGGTGAAGGAATTGCAAAACAAGTATACACCAGGACGCAGAGAAGAAGCTATTGCTGTTACAATGAGATTCCTGCGTTCTGTGGCAAGAGTGTTTGTCATTCTTAGTGTGGAGATGGCTTCCTCCAAAAAGAAAAAGTAAGTGATGAAGATGTGTGTTGATTGTGGTGGTTTTTTCTTTATTTACATTTCTTTTTTCTTATAAAATGAGCTGATAAAAATCAACAATAGGCCGAAACATCTGAATGATTTTGTGTTGTTTAGACAGATTTGGAAAGCTGCACAATAGCTGCTGGTATGTCATGTAACTTCTTAATGCAGTGCTTGTTAAACTTACATGTTCATACCAAACCTTTTGTTTACAGTGTTAGGGTTTTTGGAAATAGGTTTTTTAAACATATTAAAATCACAGTGTATGGTTGTTTGTCAGTAGTAGATTTAGATATCCAGCCTTAATCTTGAATTATTGAATTATATGTTTTTCACTGACTTGAATAGGTGCATATTGTTTATATAAATACAAGTACATGTATCTCTTAGAGATAATTTTTTGAGAAAAAAAAATTAGGACAATTAATATTGCCATAAAGTTTTTTGGGAAAAAAGGATGCATTTGACATTAATCTTTCTGTATTTTTCCACCAGCAATTTTATTCCACAGCCAATTGGAAAATGTAAACGTGTATTCCAGGCATTATTGCCCTATGCTGTTGAAGAGTTGTGCAATGTAGCAGAATCTCTAATTATTCCAGTCAGGATGGGAATTGCACGTCCTACAGCACCCTTTACCCTTGCTAGCACTAGTATAGATGCCATGCAGGGAAGTGAAGAACTGTTTTCTGTGGAGCCTCTGCCACCCAGACCATCATCTGACCAGTCTAGCAGGTAAAACTTGTTAAAGCTTACTATCTGTTCTTTTCAAACACTTCTTAAAGGTGGTTTTATTTTGGAGTTTTTGTTAGTTTTTCATTAAGTGATATCCAGAGGTCCAAATCTACTTTTTTTGAGGATTTATTTTTATATATTTTTCTTTTAAGTTCCAGTCAATCTCAGTCATCCTACATAATAAGGAATCCTCAGCAAAGACGAATCAGCCAGTCACAACCAGTTCGTGGCAGGGATGAAGAACAAGATGATATCGTTTCAGCTGATGTAGAAGAGGTCAGTTTTCTTTTTTGTACTTTGTTTTTTCTTCTCAATGTGGCACACCGAATGCATTAGTCAATGCTTTAACATCTGAACCTGAAATCCTTGCATCTGATTTGAAAAAGGTGTTAAGTAGTACTTGGTGAAATCTTACAGTGCTGTAAGCATTTTTAATAGAACTTAATAATTGTTGTTTTCTATTTTCTCCTTGTTAAAAAAGATATAGTCTTTCAGCACATGGCAGCTGTTATGTAGATTTGGTTAGAGAGCTAGAGGGCTTTTTAGGCAGATGATACCTCTTCAGTATTTAGAAGCTGTTTATCAGTTTCATAGTCAGTTTTATCCTTGCAGCATTAAAATCTAATGTCCAGGGCTGTTTTATTTGTGTATGTGATTTTTTTTCCCCCCCACAACACCATAAACTGTGTAGCCATGTACAGCTGCTGTGGCTGTAAGTTCATTTTTTGTTCACATCAGTTCAATTTTGAGGTAATCTTTCTAAGATCCGTTTTTTTAAATCAGACTTTGCACTTTGTTTTGGAAAACACATAGATGCTCTGATATTAAAGATAGTCTGGCATAACATTACGATCTCTTTCCAGGTTGAGGTGGTTGAGGGGGTGGCTGGTGAAGAAGACCATCATGATGAACAGGAAGAACATGGTGAAGAAAATGCTGAAGCAGAAGGACAGCATGATGAGCATGATGAGGATGGTATGTATAATGTACATCCTGCACATTCACTGCTTGAGTGAGAAAACTATGCATGAAGAAGAAAAGCATCTTTGGGGTCACCAGTGATAATGATTTGGGAGATTTGCATGAGTAGAGAAAATCCAAGGGTTCCAGACTGCTCATATTACAGAAGGAGATGTGTAAAATTAGAGACAACATGTAGTAGACAAGTACATGAATTTTTTTTGGTTGAGAAGAAAATACTACATTCCCAAAGGTATCAGATGTTATTATGTTCTTGGTTAACAATGTATTTTATCTTTTGTATTTGCTACTGTAAAACATTGTTGACAGTTGGGCCAGTGTCAAACCATGACAATGGCAGGTGTGTTCTCAAAAGCAATTTGAATCCTGGCAAGGTAGTTCTCAAACTAATCACAAAGTACTAAATTATGGTTCAATATTTTGTAGGCATAATTAATCCTATATGAAAATGTTTGAAATTAATATGACTTGTCTTGTATTACTTAGTTTGGGATTAGATGACCCAAATCTATGATTTTAAAAAAAGTTACCTTCTTCACTTCCTGACTGTTTTTTGTGTTTCCAGTCAATCCATTTACAGTACAGTAAATCTGTTTACTGATTTGCTGAATATTCAAACATTTCATTCTTAAAGCTTAACACTGGAATAGAACCTGTATATTTAATAGTTTTTTTTAAGTTTTCAAGTATTTCTTAAATACTAGTTGAAACAGCATATGGTAAATTGTCTTAGTACATGTGTATGAAGAGTTCTGGAGTCTTTTTGCTGGAGTGACTTATTTTGAATCCTAAAAGCCTTTATTTTCACTGTGTGTTGAATGTACATGTACAGTGCAGAGTGAGAGTGGGTGGCTAATTGCTGGAAAATAAGAAAACATGCTCCAGGTATTGTTGAGTGTCTGCACTGCTTTTATGACCCCCCTGCATATCCATTAGCTTACTTTATAGTTAAGAGTGTCTGGGGTTTGTTTCTGTCTTACATGAGTCACTACTGTGTTTACAGTTTTGTCTTCTGAACATGTTTTATCCATTGTTTTATAGGCAGTGATATGGAGTTGGATTTGCTAGCTGCTGCTGAAACAGAAAGTGACAGTGAGAGTAACCACAGTAACCAGGACAATGCCAGTGGGCGCAGAAGTGTTGTCACTGCAGCTACTGCTGGGTCAGAAGCAGGTAAACCTTTGGGTCTAATCTAGCTGGTTAAATTTAGATACTAGGAGTAAATACACTCCTCCTTCCCCAGATTTCCTGTTTTTCCTTTGCTGTAATAGTAAGGTACTGTGCAGACTTTCTGGAAAAGGAAATGCATTGAGAGGTGACCTACATTTTTTTGCTCTTACAGAGCCTCTGCATGTGTTAGAAATTACCTTGTGCTCTTGTGTAGTGAAATGAAATGTTCTCACTGATTTTTAAGTGTAGAAGTTTAAAACAATGGTTTATGGTTTAAATCAATACACAAAATATGGGCACTCATTGTACAGGTTTTTGAGAGCAACTGCCTTACTGTCCAATTTGGAAACACAGTTTTTAGAATTTTTTTCCTAGGGGTAGATGCAATAAAGAATTTTTAAATCGAATTACTTCTTAATTTATATTTTGAAGTGTAAGTAGTCATACTGCTTTTTCATCCCACCTGTGGAGAATAGGCAGTATGTTATAAGGATAATTTATTGAATATTTTCAGTAATGGTACTTGAACCTTTTTAGGATAGTGTAGTTTCTCATGGAAGAAGTCTACTGTGCTGGCATGATACATGTATACATGCACAGGTGTGGAGCTGTCAGTTACTGCTTTTTGTTCTCAACAGGAGCTAGCAGCGTTCCAGCATTTTTTTCTGAAGATGACTCTCAGTCAAATGATTCCAGTGACTCAGATAGCAGCAGCAGTCAGAGTGATGACATAGAGCAGGAGACCTTCATGCTTGATGAGCCTCTGGAGCGAACCACAAATAGCTCCCATGCTAATGGTGCCGCACAGGCTCCCCGTTCCATGCAATGGGCTGTACGGAATACTCAAAACCAGAGGACTACCAGCACAGCTCCGTCTAGTACATCAACCCCAGCAGGCAAGTCTGAGTGAATTGCATGCATGAATGCCAGCTAGCTCTGGCTTTGTTCCATCCTCTGCTTTTTTTTATTCTCTTAAGGGTGAAATCTTATCTCTTTGTTGTACTGCTGGCCTACCTTGACTGTTCCAGTTCTAGTTTTGAATTTAAAAAAAGGAAAAGATCTGTTGAACTTAAGATCTGAGTATGCTTACTGTAGTTAGTAATTATTTGCTAGTTACACTTGTGATGTCAGTAATATTTACCAGTTTATTTCTGTAAATCTTAATGAAATCAATCAATACACAAATGACATAACAAAGATTAAACGAGTTCATTAATGTCATCTTTTTTTTTTTTATTTCTAGCAAGTTCAGCAGGCTTGATTTATATTGATCCCTCAAACCTACGTCGAAGTGGTACCATCAGTACCAGTGCTGCAGCAGCTGCTGCAGCGCTTGAAGCCAGCAATGCAAGCAGCTATTTAACATCTGCAAGCAGCTTAGCAAGAGCATACAGTATTGTGATACGGCAGATATCTGATCTGATGGGTCTGATCCCCAAATACAATCACTTAGTATATTCCCAGATTCCAGCTGCAGTGAAGCTGACTTATCAAGATGCAGTTAACTTGCAGGTAAGAACATGGAAATTTTTGTAGAAAAAACATGATTTCGATACAACTGGGGTTTTTTAGGTAAAATTATAGAATTATTGAGATTTAAAGTGACCTCTGCATATTGACTAGACTAAATTTGAGGATCAACAGGCACAGGCTGCTCAGGACTGTCTGGTTAGGTTTTGAATATCTCCAAGCATGGAGATTCCATAGCTGTTCTGAGCAACCTGATAAACGTTTGACAGCTCTCACAGTGAAAGAGGATTTTTCTTGAGTTTAAAGGGACTTAGCAAGTATTTCAGTTTGTACCTGTTGCCACTTGTCCATTCATTGAGTATCACTAAGAATCTGGCTTTTTGTACTTCATACCTTTTAATCAGGTATTTGTACACACTGATAAGATCCTCCTGAGTTTGTTTTGTCAGTGCAAAGTGTGCTAGCATTCTCAGCCTCTTCTTATGTTAGAAGAGAGTGTGGGTTAAAGTAACTGTGGTTACTTATTTCATTAAATTGGTAGTACTTCACATACATATATTCTTTCAAAAAAAGAAACTTAAGTTGATTATGTTTAAGCAATGTCTGACTGGTATTTAATTAATAGTTAAGTCAGAATTGACTAGGGATTTCTGATAGGCATCTATTGCCATATTCTGTTGGATATGGAGTGTTGAGTCTCTATAAGAAAGTTACAAAGGGCCAAATAATTAAATGAGATAAAATATTTGTATAGGTAAATGTGCTGTTCACTGTCCCTTCCTTCAGAGACATGGTCATCTTTTCCATGTTACACACATATTTTTTCTATAGTACTCTTGATTGTCTGTTTTTGAAAGTCTGTGTAAAATGCATCTGTAGAGAAAATACATGTCAGACAGCAGTCTTCCACTTTGTGTATAGACATTAGTTTCAAAGACTGACAAGGCAGGAGGGACTCCAGAGTGTTCAGAAAGTGTGTATCAACTTGTACTTGGGCATAGTGTATAGGGTAAAATTATGTACTGAATTTAGTATAGGAGACAGCTGTCAGAATAACACAGCTGTGGGGGGGCAGGAAATCAAGGGATGCTATTTTCTGTTAGTAGTGCTGTGCAGGGATGTGGAAACCTGCTGACAATATATTTACTTGTAACTGAGCCACATGGTATTTGTATGACTCTGTTTTCACAGTGTGATGGTAAGAAAAAACTTCAGATTAGGGAGAGAAAGGTTAGAAAGATATTCTGGGATCAAACACTAGGATAAACAAACAGGGAAGGAAATGAGTGTAGTTTTCTTATGGAGGAGGCTAAAACAATTTTCTGTTCAGGAGATTCTTAATGGGAAAAGTGAACAGGAGATCTGTCCAGCTGAGGCAGCAAGAGGTTTGTATTAGCACAGGAAAGCTGAACAGTGGAGATTTCTTTGGACACAGAAAGGGGGTTGAGACAGAATTTTGTTAATTTAGTGGATTAGAAGTATGAGGGATGTTTTTGAAGACCAGAATGCAGAGGAATGAAGAAAGCAGACTGATGTTAGATCCAAAAAATCCAACAAGGTCAACGGAATTACCCAATGGCAAGAAAAGCACGCTGCATAGCCAGTAGTGGGAACAGGTGAAAACCAAGAGGAGACCAGGAAGTGAGACTTGTATGCAGACATAGTTCTCTGTGCAGGCCTTAACTTTGTCTTCACTGAGTAATTGGCAAGGGGTGAAGAATGGTGAAAGATCTGGCTGATGAATTTCACAGTGGGATGAAGGCTGTTAAAGCTCATAGAAAGTCAGCAACTAAGCTGAAATTGGCAAGTTGTGAGTACCTGGGAGATGCTGAGTGATCATAAGGGGAGGTGTAGAAGAGATGCCCGAAAGAGAGAGAGATGGTAAGAATGCTTTATAGATAGCAAAGTGTTAAGTGATGAGAGCTGCATACCACCACAATAAAATAGCGGTCTCATCAGAGCTCTCAGAAACGTATCATCGGTAATTCTTGAGCATGGTTTTACAGCCTCTTTGTAATCAATCAGGAAGACTTCATTCTTGTAATCTAGTTCTGTTGTTTGCAAAACCAATTAAATCTCATTTTCTATAGAATTACGTGGAAGAAAAGCTTATTCCTACTTGGAATTGGATGGTCAGTATCATGGACTCCACTGAAGCTCAGCTGCGTTATGGTTCGGCATTATCATCCGCTGGTGATCCTGGGCACCCAAATCATCCTCTCCATGCTTCTCAGAACTCAGCTAGAAGGGAAAGGATGACAGCCCGTGAGGAAGCCAGCTTGAGAACACTTGAGGGAAGAAGGTATGAAAATAGTTTGATTACTGCATGCAATATGAATTACCAGTTTTATAGTTAAATGTTATTCACAGACATCTTAGGAATCTAATTTTGCAGCACTGGAATGTAGCTACTGTTTTGATTTAAGTTGGCTTCCTGTGTTGGTGCTACTATTTGGTTTATTTTGACATACTAGATTCATCTTGAGCATTAACTGTTTACAATGTACTGCGTCGGAACTGCTCGTTCTATGCTTGTAGCTTGTTACCACTATTTTCATATGGAGTTCATTGAGATATAAATGTTCAAATACAAGGCTTATAAATAAAGTATGTGTTTACCTGTGATGCCTGATGTCTCTGTATTCAATCCTTTTCCCTCACTAGACGTGCTACTTTACTCAGTGCTCGTCAGGGAATGATGTCAGCACGTGGTGATTTCCTGAACTACGCACTGTCCTTGATGCGTTCCCACAACGATGAGCACTCAGATGTTCTTCCTGTTCTAGATGTCTGCTCACTAAAGCATGTAGCATATGTTTTTCAAGCCCTTATTTATTGGATTAAAGCAATGAATCAACAGACAACATTGGATACTCCTCAGCTGGAAAGGAAAAGGTATTGAGGTTGACTCCTAGAAACAAAACTTAAATAAAACTGGCGTAAGCCCTTTTGTTTCAGTCATTGGCATTGTTCCTCAGCAACTTATATAAATATGTGCATTAATCTGAATGTCTGTGTGTGGATGTGTGTAGTAACATACTAGAAAAAGAATTTCTATAATGGTATGTAATGTGTGTTTGATAAGCCTGTTGCAGTACTCTCTTCACTTCTTTTTATGCTGTAAAATGCTTTCTTACTGTTGAAACTTGAGTTGGATTTTTAACTCCAGTTTAAAAGACTAGGCAGTAGCAGTGCCTCTAGAAGCACTCAGGACAATTTCTCAGTTAATGATGTGAGACATGCATTTGGCATGATAACTTAGATAGTTGTCAAACATGTTAGAGATGACATTGGAGAAAATATCATTGTCCGATATAATGGGCTTTGAGGTTTTGTTTCCATTTGGTCATGTGCATTTTGAGACTCACCTGATATTTAACACACAGTAGGGAAATCAAAAGCTGAAAATATCCTTGAGTTGAAAAACTGCTATTTCAACTATGGCATTTTACAAGGTACATTTATTATTTTTTTAAAATGTTTTAGGATTTCTTTTTATATTTTTTTTTCATTTAAATGCCAGTTAATGCCAATAGAAATGTCCACATGTTGGCAGTCCACAACATCTGTTCTCATTTCTTACTAGGTTTTTAGGTAATGTACTAAGCAGTCCTAGTCAGCAGTTAAATGCAGATCTTTGCCCCTTTCTGCTCCTGATTTTCAATACTGCAGGTCAAACTTACCTTTCCATTTTCTCTACAAATTTAGTAACTGTAAAATATGATATATTGATATCTTAGATGTATTTTGGACTGCTACTTCAGTTGCAATACTATGTTCTATTTATCTTAGTAACCTATGGTTTGTTATGACCTCAAAGGTGTACCAGAGGGGGCTGTTACAGTAGTTTCCTCAAAAGTAAGAATGATACAGTACAGTAATCAACTTTTTGTACTGTCTGACTTGAGTAGTTACAGCCACAGCTTTAACCCTTTTCCAGGTAATAACATGCTTCCAGAAGCTGCTTTTCCCCCCAAAAAAATCACATACTGAAAACTGTCAAATAACTGTTCATTAAAGAATTGTGAAATTTGCTTGAAATGCTTTTTAAACTATGAAGGCCTAAACCTTTTCAATTAAAAGTGAGTGGTTCAAACCACAGTTGCTTGTGTTAGGTGACATATTAGCAGTCTGAGTGAAATGAACTTCTATCAGTCTCTTCATCTAGTTTCAGAACACATTTCACAATGCATAAACTGCCAGAAATGAATACTAATCAAAGTTCTTGACAGAACAGCAGCATAATACATTGAAATCACGTTTTTTAATTTGCAGCTTGCAGACTTACATTCGGAAATTACATCAGTGAGATTATTTTAAAATTTTGGAATAGTACTGGCTTGCATATTTCTTCCACTAATGCAGGGTTCCTAGCATTTAATATTGATATAGTGTTTAAAACCAGCATCACTGCCCAAAGCTGTAACTTTTAAGGTTAAAATTGGTAGGTGTCCAAATGGCTCTAAGGATAACTGTGTGAGTGATGTAGTGAGCATGTAATGAGAAGATCTCTACGGTGCTTCAGTCTTAGTTTTGTTTTTGTTTTGTGTAACTCTTAAGTACACTTCCTGATTATGCTACAGATATACATGTTTTGCCTAATAATTTCTTCAAGATGATTGACTCTTTTTTCTTTTGTTTTATTGTTGTTGTTTTGGGTGTTTTTTATTAAGAACTCGGGAGCTTTTGGAACTGGGTCTTGACAATGAAGATTCAGAACATGAAAATGATGATGACACCAATCAAAGTTAGTATACAAAAATTGACATAGCATACAAAAATGGCAGACTTTCTTAGTGCTTTTTCCCTTTAGCTAGCTGAGACTTTGAATCAGTTTTGGTGCTTGTATATGTAAAGTTGAGTTTTAGTAAGATTTTCTTCGCATTGTTACTTTACCAAGTTTATTCTGCCATTGCCTGTTTCATTGCCTCTCATTTCAGGGCTGTCTTTTCATCTCCCTTCTCATTAAACTGTAGCATTTCTGCCCTTACCTACCATTCTAAATTAAAATTTGAATCATAGTTTAACTGATTTTTTTGATCTGATGAAACTATGCTGAAAATGGTAGAACGTATATTCCTACATACAGTGTAGGAGTGCCTGTTCAGTAAAGCCAGGTATAGGAAAAAGAACAAAAATGATAACTAAGCAAATTAATAAAGATAACAGCATTTGCAGAAGCATGCTGTAGAAGTATCAAACTTGCAGAGATTCTTCTCTAGTCAGGTAGCTAAGAGGGAAGAACATTAATTTTTGGCATTTTATACCCTTTGCTTTTATAACTGTGAAAACTGATTTCAAATCTCTGATATTTAGGTGCTACACTCAATGACAAAGATGATGACACCCTCCCAGCAGAGACTGGCCAAAACCATCCATTTTTCAGACGGTCAGACTCTATGACGTTCCTTGGCTGCATTCCACCCAATCCTTTTGAGGTTCCTCTGGCAGAGGCCATCCCCTTGGCAGACCAGCCACATCTATTACAGGTGACATCAGAGATGGTGTTTTGGAAGAAAACTGCGGTTTGCTTTTTCATTCCTCACCGAAGTATATTATTGACCCAGAACACTTTTGTTGCTTTTCAGCCAAATGCTCGCAAAGAAGATCTGTTTGGCCGGCCCAGTCAGGGTCTGTATTCATCCTCTGCCAACAGTGGCAAGTGCTTAATGGAAGTTACAGTGGATAGAAACTGCCTTGAGGTAAATAAAGCTTTATTGTTTTAAACAATACAGTAATTTAAACTAGAACCTTCATTCCTTAAAAAGACACTTTAATGTTTCAGAGAAAATTTTATGTAGCTTTTAGAATGGTAATTTAAAAACCTAATGCCTGTGAAAACTTGAAATCTTTATGAAAAGTATTCTTAATGTAGAACCTTGATGATTATTGATTTATAGCAGCTTTCAGATAATATTTTTAAATGCAGCTGTACAATTCTGAGTTTAGTTTGGAGTGCTAATTATATAATTATTTTTGATAAAAGTATTTAAATCTTATAGTCTAGTTGATTTGACTTGCCTTCAGGCAGAATGTTAATTGGCAAGCATATGAAATGCAAACATACAGTGGGGAAGTATTTTCTGTATTTATTGAAATTATTGAGGTCACTGTTTTAACAGGTCAATTACTGTGTTCACTCCTGTGTGATTTAAAATACACATCTATGAATATATGTGCTGAAAAAGCCTTCTAGGCTGCATTGAAAGTGCAAGTAAATTTTACTTCTCCTTTAGGTTCTTCCAACTAAAATGTCTTATGCAGCCAACTTAAAAAATGTTATGAGCATGCAAAATCGGCAAAAGAAGGAAGGGGAAGAACAAAATGTGCCTACAGAAGAATCTGAGAGTTCAAAACCAGGGCCTTCAGCTCATGATCTTGCAGCACAACTGAAAAGCAGCTTGTTGGCAGAGATAGGATTGACAGAAAGTGAAGGGCCACCCCTCACGTCTTTCAGGTAGCTGAGTTGAAAATTACTCTTTGACATATTACTGCTCTGATAAATGTCTGTTTGGGACTCTGGAAAGTTTTTTTCGTTTGCATTTGTAGTTTGCTATTCAAGTATTATTATTACTATTACTATTATTACTATTATTATTACAATATATTACTATTCAAGTGAGTAGTTGAACAGTCTTCAAAGAGGCGCAAACTGTAGACAAATTTCTTTACTCCCTGGCTTCCTGCTGCATACCTACTGTGATGTCCGGGGTAGCCAAGCTGAGCAGTTGGAATTGACAGCTTGCCATCTGTGTCTGGTGGTGCTGCCCACACTTAATGCAGTTAGGGATTCAACTGCCCTCACTTCAAATTATGGCTGTTGTAAAGGAAGTAAAGGTCTTGGTTGATGGGAGACCAGTAACAGTGAATTCCACATAGCAGCAAAAGTTACAGGCTTTTGTAGTAATTACCCTTTGGAAGCAAGACCTGTGTTTCTGCTGAAACTAAGCAGCTTCATGTGCTTTTGTCCACAGACTTAGCATACTGTGTTGTTGCTTAGCAGGAGTAAAAAACTTAATTGAAGGCAGAGGGTAAGAAAAAGTTGAAGTGCTCAAAATATGTCTGAAATTTAACTTGATTCCATGTATCTGTCTTTTTTTCTTCTTTCTGTCAGGCCGCAATGTAGCTTCATGGGCATGGTTATTTCTCATGACATGTTGCTGGGACGTTGGCGCCTTTCTTTGGAGTTGTTCGGTAGAGTATTCATGGAAGATGTTGGAGCAGAGCCTGGATCGGTATGTATTTCTCAGTGTAAGGACAATTCCTCTTACAACTAAATTGTGACTCTCCCTGATTATTCTGATTTTTGTTTTTTTTTTTTTTTAATTGTTTTTAGATCTTGACTGAATTAGGTGGCTTTGAAGTAAAGGAATCGAAATTTCGCAGGGAGATGGAAAAACTTAGAAACCAGCAATCAAGGGATTTAACATTGGAGGTAAAAAATGTTAGTTTATCTTCGAATAAACTTTCATTAAAAGTTGAATTATTACAGTAACTTGATAGGAGAAGTTGTATTTCAGAGTTTGTAAGCAGGTGTCTTAAATCATACTTTGTGAGTTAGGTTGCAATTAGTCTGTAGTTTTTCCCAGACTCATTGGTATTTTTTGAATGTGTGCAACAGTGTCCAGAAATCTGTTGTAAAGCTGAAAGTTTCTCAATATGATAATTGGTAAAGAAAGAAATTTTTTTGTGTTTTTTTACTAGGTTGATCGAGACAGAGATCTTCTAATTCAGCAGACCATGAGGCAGCTCAACAATCATTTTGGTCGCAGGTGTGCTACCACTCCGATGGCTGTACACAGAGTGAAAGTTACTTTTAAGGATGAGCCCGGAGAAGGCAGTGGTGTAGCACGAAGCTTTTACACTGCTATTGCACAGGCTTTTCTGTCAAATGAGAAACTGCCAAATCTAGATTGCATTCAGAATGCCAACAAGGGTACCCATACAAGTAAGTGATGCACAGCAATTAATTTACAGAAAATATGCATTAAAACCTTGGGTGCTTTTTTAATGTAGAAATACGTGGCCTTGTGCCAGAGACATCTCTTGCCAGCTCAGCCCAGAATCCATAAAAATTATGTGTTAGTTCTCTGGAGCAAGGAAATGGCTTGATCCCACCATGCTTTCAGAAACAGAAATCTCTTGATTTTGTCACCACAAGAGTCTGCTTTAGACATATTCAGATTTTTTGACTGTCCTTCTCTCCAGCAGAATTGTCAAGATTTTAGCTATTAAGAGCTTATACATTTTAATATGGCTGCTCCATCTGACTTTTCACAAACCCATTTTAATGTTTTTGAAAGTATATATAAACTCTTAAAGTATTTTGTCATTTTTAAGTTGGTACAAACACTTCAGGTCCTTCCTTAAGTTTGGCTGAACCCAATTACTGCTTCAAGTGAAGTAGTTCTGTCTCATTGATGTCTTTCAAGCTCTTCTAAAACTTGGTCTTCCTTACACTGAAACATGGAGAGAGAAAGGAGAGAGAAATATAAAGACATTTATGAAGTTTTTTGCCCTTCAGGTCTGATGCAGAGATTGCGAAATAGGGGAGAGAGAGATCGGGAAAGGGAGCGAGAGAGAGAAATGCGGAGAAGCAGCGGCTTGCGAACTGGTTCTCGGAGAGATAGGGATAGGTAAGTGACAAATCTTTAACTTGATGAAGATATTTTGTCAAACACAGTAATTGCCTTGGTTATGATCAGGAAAGATACTTTTACTTTCTCCAGTTAAAGGAGGTTTTTTTCAGGAGCAATTTGCAGGGTAATTTCTTGAAATTCAGTCTCTAGTTTTAATTCTTCAGAGAATTATTATACTTTCTTTAGCATTAATAGATTATGTCTCCACCACGGGCCATCAGTCTCTTGTGCTCAAACAATAACAAAAACTTGTGTACTAGATAAAATTGTGAGGTGGTTTAGAAACGACAATGCCAATGGTAGCATGTCTGACTGCTGTATCCAAAACATGAGTAATACTAAAATCTCTGGTTCATTTTAATTCTCTCTTTCTGATTCATTCTCTCCAAGCAGCTATGAGCAACACTACTATTCCAGCAGTAAAGCTAATGCTAATATGAATCTGTGTGCAAATAATACTGTTCCAGAGGATTTTTGCATTTTTCCTCTGAAATGAGTACAAACTGCTCTGATTGTCTTAAGGGACTTCAGAAGACAACTGTCCATTGACACACGGCCTTTTAGACCAGCATCAGAAGGAAATCCTAGCGATGACCCTGACCCTCTCCCAGCACACAGACAAGCCCTTGGAGAACGGCTCTACCCTCGTGTGCAAGCAATGCAACCAGTAAGACTTCCTTAATACACTTAATCATTGTTTTTGTCATCTTGTAATGTAAAAATTTATTTCCTTTTCCATGATTGAAATAATTGAAACATAATTTAAAGTATTTGAACATGTAAGACTGATTTTATTTTCTTCCTTATTTTAAGATTTGGTTTCTCTAATTCATTGTTTAGCTTAGGAGGTATCTTGTAATGCATTCTCTATTTAAAATACCAAAACTTTCATAAAATCGTATTTGAAAATGAGAGAATAGTAAGACCTATCACTTCTTTATCCCCAGGCATTTGCAAGTAAAATCACAGGAATGCTGTTGGAATTATCTCCTGCTCAGCTGCTTCTGTTACTAGCTAGTGAAGATTCCCTTAGAGCAAGAGTTGATGAAGCAATGGAACTCATTATTGCACATGGCAGGTAAAGTATCAAAATTGAGAACTGATTTTGTGGCCAAAGCACTTGTGCTGTTCTACATCTAACTCCAATACATGCAGCTTACTCCTTAATAGTCTAGATATTTTTCTTTGGACAAGTGACTTTTTGGCTTTGGTTTAATCTGTTATGACTGGTTTCAGAATATGACAGTTCCTTATTGAGAGCAGCCCTGCTGAGAAGGACTGGTGGATGAGAAACTGGACATGAGCTGGCAATGTGCCAGATGTGTTCTGGGCTACATCAAAAACAGTGTGGCCAGCAGGTTGAGGAAGAGGATTCTGCCCCTCTGTTGAGATCTCACCTGCAGTGCTGCATCCAGCTCTGGGGTCCCCAGCAGAGGAAGGACGTGGACCTGTTGGAGCAAGTCCAGAGGAGGTCACCAAGATGATCAGACGAATGGAGTACCTGTCTTATGAAAAAGGGCTGAGAGAACTGGGGTTGTTCAGCATGGAAAAGAGAAGGCTTATGGGTGACCTAATTGTTCATTCCAGTCCCTGAAGGGAACCAGCAAAAAGATGGAGGGGGACTTTATACATGAGCATGTAGTGACAATTCAAGGGGGAATGGCTTCAGACTGAAAGAGAGTAGGTTTGGATTAGATAACAAGAAGAAATTGTTTATTGTGAGGATAGTGAAGCACTGGAACAGGTTACCCAGAGAAGCAGTAGATCCCTGGAGGTGTTCAAGGCCAGGTTGGATGGGGCTCTGAGCAACTCAGTCTGGAGAAAACTGTCCCTGCCCACAGCAAGAGAGTTGGAACTAGATCTTCAAGGTCCCTTTCTAACCCAAACCATTCTATCACTCTGTGAGTCTGTGATGGTGAAGTTAAATCTGTCTTTTTATTCCCTTTTCAAGGGAGAATGGTGCTGACAGTATATTGGATCTTGGATTGCTAGACTCTTCAGATAAAGTGCAGGTAATGACCTGTTGTACAAAATTTATGTAAGATTCCGTTTTGTTAGTTAATTTTAAAACTGGAAGCAATTGGAAGCCTTCTTTATCACATAAGACAAAGTTCTGTTTAATCATTTTCTTTTGAAAGGATTAACAGTAGTTAGTCAAAACTATAAAATGTCATCATTAGGAAATATCACAGGAATTCTTAATTGATTCAGGTTCATCAGGTCTAGTAGCAAATAGCTTGATGTGTGTCAGTAACTGGAATTAAGTGTGTTAATTGCTGTTTTGACTTTCAAAATAGGAAAATAGAAAGCGACATGGATCCAGCCGCAGTGTAGTAGATATGGAATTAGATGATACAGATGATGGGGATGATAATGCACCACTTTTCTACCAACCTGGAAAGAGAGGTTTTTATACACCAAGACCTGGTAAAAACACAGAAGCAAGGCTGAATTGTTTCCGAAACATTGGCAGGTATGCTACCATTAACTTTTTAGTCTGAAAAAATATGAAAGACAGTCATGCACAACACCAGAGAGAATACCGATGATTCAAGCTGGAAAAAACGTCATTTTTTTAATGGTCTCTATTCCTCACACTGAAGCTAAATAGTGGGGAATTTGTATATGTCAACTTGAGGTTTCTTGTCCTGTTAAACTTTTCGTTTTTTATCCTTCTTTTCTAAAATTATGTATGTCCATGACTTTCATTTGTTACTGATAAATTTGGAAAGCGAGCTCCAGCTTAATTCTTAGAATATTTGAACTCTTAAATGTGAATTTGCTGAAAGATCCCTAGTGTAATTTCTGCTGTACCAAAACAAACTCCAAACATTTTTTTCAGAATCCTAGGATTGTGCTTGTTGCAGAATGAACTATGTCCCATCACGTTAAATAGACACGTAATCAAAGTTCTACTTGGCAGAAAGGTAAGTTTCTAATTAAGTTTAAGTAAGTTTAATTAAAATGAAAAAAAAATTAATTTCCTGTAATTACGTAAAACCTCATCTATAAAATTGGTTTTTTCCCCCTAACCACATATGCATTAACTAGCTGAGTTGATACTGGAACTGTATGGAGTTCTTTAATTTGAGGACTGTTAATTTTTTCATTTCCTAGGTTTTGAACAGAGTAGATGTACTAGAAGTCAGGTATTTGACTAAGATGTAATGATTTCTAATAGGTTAGCATTCAACTCTCTTCAGAAACTACATACTGTCTCTGCTTTTTTTCTTCCTGAAACTCATAAATGATAATGTTAGACAATGCTAGACAATAGCTTAAAGAAAAACTTATATAAGTTATATTTATAACTTATAACTTTATAAATATAGCTTATTTTTCTCGATATTTGAGAGAGCTCATGGAATTAATTTGTAAATAAAATTTTGTCTCAGGTGTATGTATAATTTAATTCAGAGCAATAATTACCTAAACTTTTGACCAAAACTGGTACCCCAGCCCCGTAAAAACTAGTAATGTACAGCACTTTTGATGCATTAGTACAAACTTAAACCAAGGTTTGTTACTGCTGGTCTTTCCTTAAATCCAGTTTTGATCACATAATCAGTTATCCAACATAGTATAATATTTAATGAAAAAGAGTTAATGGCAGAAATGACCTTTAAATACCCCCAGTGTCTTCCAAGAGTGATTGCCTTCTAATTCTTCTCTCTTGAGGTTTTTCTTGTTTAATTTGTATTCCTTCCAGTATTCTAATGTACCTTCTAAAGCAGACTGAAAGTAGGAGTTTATCTGCATTTATTTCTATGTGTTTGTATCCTCTGTTGCTAGTGCATAGATCTGGTACAGATCACATAATTTTGAATACATTCTTAAACACTTTATGCTTCAAACTTCCTTTTTTTATAGGTGAATTGGCACGACTTCGCTTTTTTTGATCCAGTTATGTATGAAAGCCTTCGGCAACTTATCCTCGCTTCCCAGAGTACAGATGCTGATGCAGTGTTTGCAGCAATGGATTTAGCCTTTGCAATAGACCTGTGTAAAGAGGAGGGCGGAGGGCAGGTAAGAACAGCTAAATCTGTGGCTCTGTAGTTTGAGACCTGATGCAGGTTGTAGTGTGCACATAATCCATGCTCTTCTCAGGTGGCAGATAAAACATTTTACTCTTCCTGGATTCAGTGCAGTGTTCTTAGACATTGAAGCCTGGATTTTTTTTTCCTTTGAAGATGATATATAGCCTAACATAGACCCTGACAACTATAGTCAATCCTAGGGAATCTTTAACCTATAGTAATAAATTTTGCTTGGCTTTGGAGGTATATTAAGCAATAAATCACTCTGCAGCATATTGTGGTGGTTGTAATAATCTCATTTCCTTTATATCTCTTTTCTTCTTCCCCTTTTTAAATGTTCTTATTTCTTTGCCGTAGGTTGAACTTATTTCCAACGGTGTAAATATACCAGTCACTCCTCAGAATGTATATGAGTATGTCCGGAAATATGCAGAACATCGAATGCTGGTAGTAGCAGAGCAGCCTCTACATGTAAGTCTTTAGTGGAGTATTTTTAAAAAGAAGAAGAAGAAAAAAAATCAGTAATATTTCAGTCAGTTAATGATTCTCTTCATTGTGGTGTTGCTAATCAGGTTTCTTTAGTCTTGACAGCTTGATTAAAAGTATTTAATTTTTTTTTTGTAGTTGTATAGATGTTTATGCAGTACTGTGAAGACTGAGTACTTTGAGTAATTTATTTTATAGGATGAAAGATAATGTCTTTTATAGTGGGTCTCATTGGTTAAATGTATATGTTCATTCCTTGAGCTCAGATGGCACAAATCCATTTGGAAATTTGGCTTTGGATTTGGCAGCTAATTTGTTCTAATAATTTATTACCTTTGATTTGTTTGCATCCTTGTTCTAAGGAAAAATCACTTATAAAATCATTTCTACTAGCCTGGCAAGAAACATAAAAATTGACAAGAAAACCGTATTAAAAATTATTTGCTTTTTTTAAGCCCTTGTCAAATAACACTTACGGAATAATATATTTTTGTAGGCAGTTAATGAAGGCTGGTCTGTCATATTTTGCTACATCTAAATTTTGTTGCTTGCGCTCATTGTGGTTTCCTGCTGCACAGCTGAGATAGGGGAGCAGGCTGCCAGATAGCCTCTCTGCAGCTGAGGTCCAAATTCTGACAGAAAGAACATGTTCCTGAAATTAAGATGGTTGATCTCTGTGTCTGCATATATGAATAGTTTGACTCTTGTTTATTTTAGAAGTTGAAAACCCTTACACTTTTATTCATTTTGGAATTTTCTAAAGCAAATCGATTCATAGTATTCCATTTTGAATATGGAATTTCTATCTTTTCAGGATTACTTACTTATATAGAACATACATGTGTGTGCATGTATGTGTCTGTGTGTGTGTGTGTGTGTGTGTAATACTTTTGAAGCAGAGTTGACATGTGTCTGAGGAAGCAAAGTAAAAGTAACATGGAAGATGTGTTGTTTTTTTTTTTTTAATTCTTATCAGATTGATTCAGCACAGCTTAGCAAAATACCTGAACATTCTAGCATTAAAAGAGTGCATGTGCTTCTGCTCCTGCTGAAATACTAGCTCATACCATTACTGTTTTCTTTTGCTCTAGTAGGTATGGTTTAAAAGTTGGTGCAGTTCTTTTTTTCAGAAGATTTGTATCTCAGATAATAAAGCTTTAAAAGAACAGCTTAGAGAATAGTGAATCTTGAGTTAAAGGGGATTTCACATTAAACTTTTCAGTAATGCATTTAAAGTCAGTCTTAAAAGTTAGAGTTACAATATGCATTTTGTGGTTTTCACTTAAGGCAATGAGGAAGGGGCTCCTGGATGTACTTCCAAAGAATTCATTAGAAGATTTGACAGCAGAAGATTTCAGACTTCTGGTAAATGGCTGTGGTGAAGTGAACGTGCAAATGCTAATCAGCTTTACCTCTTTCAATGATGAATCAGGTATGAAATAACTTCATCATAAACAGAGTTGCAGGTATAACTTAACACTGATTTTCTGTGTGTAGTAGTTACCAGCATTAAACTTGAACTATCTCGTCAAGTCTGGTATTAGTTAATAAGCCAGTGAAAACTGAATAAAGTTATTACTAGGGATATTTTTTGGCATTTCTTAGAAAATATTTACCTTCAGTTAAGGGAGGGTGGAGAAAGCAAGTTTTCCCACTTTGCTGTCACTAGATGTTAAATACATGGATTGCATTACTGGTAGCATATCTTTCTTGTGAAAATTCTTTAGAACTGTAAATGTGACAGATACAAGTCTACTCTTACATAATTTTTAAACTGCATTTAGTTGCAGTTGGGCTTTTTGATAAGGAGGGAGGAGTGGGAGAGGTACTGAGTTATGTTAGTGTTGGCCTTACATTCAAAGCTATTAGTTTTGAAATTACTAGTCTCCAATAGCAGGACTTTATGAATGTGATTGTAGCTGAGATCCAACTTGCAACACACATAAAACAGGTCTCTTAATGTTACTGTCTGGTGTAGAAGCTGAATTGTATACCTTTTTATTTCACACAGGAGAAAATGCTGAGAAGCTTTTGCAATTCAAACGTTGGTTTTGGTCCATAGTTGAGAAGATGAGTATGACAGAAAGACAAGATCTGGTAAGTTGTCCATTCCCATTGGAAACATGCAGAGGAATTGGCATAACTGTTCTTAATGATTTCTACCTGCAGAGACTTCGTGAAGAGTTAAGGTAGCAGAGCAGGGTAGTAGGCTTGGGTAAGACTGTTGGTTCTGGAAACAACAGGTGTGAATCCTAGACCTTCTTGTAGCTCAAAGTAAGCGTGGTGTGTCCTTCCCCCTGTTCAATAGGTCTCTTACAGATGCGCAGTTCCACTCTGCACAGCTGCTCTTAAGATGACTAATCGTGGCTACTCAACTGTGTTGTGGGCTGTTAGGGTTTTGAGGTTGAGTTCTCTTCATGGATCATCTACTCACCTGACTTCTGTGTATCCTGAGGCCGATATGTGTGTCCTCTCTGTAAGATGTCAGTAATACACCATGTCCTTCTTAAAGCCCTTTAGGAGTAACTAATGAGAAGCATGAAAGAATAAGATACTGTTTAGGAGATTTTATTTTTAAAAATTTTCCTGTAAATTGTATTTGTTGTACACTTCTTAAAACTGTTTTTAACTTCCTACTCTTTGAGTACTCTTTCTCCCTTACAGCCTACTAAAAGAAAACAAAGAGTACTCTGAAAAGTGGAAACCCCAGAGCACATTTTTCAAGGAGTGTCTGTGGTTACACCTTGGTGGTATCTCAGTATTTCACACTTGAGATAATAAACCAAATACTCTCTGTTGCTTCCTTTTGTCTGTACCAGTACTACATTCTGTAGTCTCTAACTGGTTTGTGAGAGATTCCTGACTCAATTTGTATTGTTGGCAATCACCACCTTCCCAGATGGATTTGGAAACATGTAATTTACTGAGTATTTGTTGATACAGGAAAATTTTGAGTACTGCTTTTACCAGTTTTATGAATGAGCAGTTGAGGAAGGGAAGGAAGCTACTACAGAAACAAGTAGCATGATTGTGGAGTTTAGTTGGCATATTGAAGAGAACATAGTATGATCAAACTTGCTGTGGCTGTGCAGTTCTTTTTTAACCTATCCCTACACAATTTGTACACCCTTACAGTTTGTAAGCAGTATGAATCTCAGCCTAGTAAACCATAATTTTAAATGCTGTCTTCTTTTTTCAGGTTTACTTTTGGACCTCAAGTCCATCATTGCCTGCCAGTGAGGAGGGATTCCAGCCTATGCCATCCATCACAATAAGGCCACCAGATGACCAACATCTTCCAACAGCAAACACTTGCATTTCTCGCCTTTATGTCCCACTCTATTCCTCTAAGCAGATTTTGAAACAAAAATTGTTACTCGCCATTAAGACCAAGAATTTTGGTTTTGTGTAGAGTATAAAAAGTGTGTATTGCTGTGTAATATTACTAGCTAAGTTTTGTAGATTTTTCCATTTGTCTATAAAAGTTTATGAAAGTTAATGCTGTCATACCCCTGGTGGTACTTCAAAGATTTAAATACAAACATTCCTGTACTAAATTTGTAATATAAAGGCCTAAGGAGCACTAGCAATATGTGATTGCTGCAGTTTGCTAGTCAATAACTCCTTTGCCTAACCCCAGCCAAAGATGACAGCAGAACAATATAATTTACACTGTGATTTATCTTTTTGCTGAGGGAAAATATGTAAAATGTTCTGAAAATTCACTGCTGCCTTTGTGGAAAGTGTTTCAGCAAAGGTTCTTGTATAGAGGGAGTAGGGAATTTCGAAATAAAAAATTAAGTATGTTCTGTGTTTTTAACTTTTTTTTTAATGGTGTTTAATTTGTGGTTGGCTGCAGTTGTGTATCATGTATATTGAACTTGTAAAAAGTTCCTGACAGCTCAGATCCCGGAGTAGGGATTGTTCACTTATGAAACCACTTCCATTGCAATTTTTGTTCTATTGCATTGAACTCTGGCACATCAGATACCATCACTAATATTTTGCATGTAATCTGTACCTTTAGTGGGTTTTTTTCCCTGTACATATTTAATGAGGCCAATGCACAGTATTTCATAGTTCACAATCAACATTTTTGTATCCTTGTTACAGTGAACAGACAGTCAGGAGATTGTTCCACTACCAGTTCTAACCCAACACTTGTACTACATTATCTAACTATGTAAACTCAGCCTGGGCACTTTCTGGTAACTGTAAAATGTTTATAAGATCATGATTATTGAAGATACATTTTTTGGAAAACTTTAATGTTCGTGAGCTGCTTAACTTCTTTTGTATCTAGCCTTTTTTTAAGTATCTTGTTACAGTTTTTTAATAAAGAAATTACAGACAAAATACCAAGTCATACTGAAGAAACAATAGTTTTTATTTATTAAGCCATTTATACTTTAGCTAACAGCATACACTAAACATAGTTGTTTATTAAAAATCTGAATTTTGTACCTGAAAAATTGATATGTAGAAGACATTTAGCCCACATTTTACAGTTAGCAGAGAATCCTGAAAGAAATGGGCCAGGCAACCCCTCCTTTTAACAGAATTGGTTTGAAGGAAAAGTGGCTTGTTCTGAAAAATCTCAAGGCAATTAGGTTAGAATAAAATTCTCAAACTTCATTGTAGTGAGTTCTACTGTATGTTCACTTTTGGAGTGGTTGGTTGCTTTTGGGGAGGGCAGTCTTTGACTGTAATCCAGGACTTCTTTTCCCTGAGGCTTGAGAGATTTTTGAGAGTTAGAAATTGGTTAATGAAGAAAGGAGCTACTTCTTCTGTGTTCAAATAAATTTATGAAAGCTTAGCAGACTGAAGAATTGAGGGATAAGAGCTTTTGTGGTGGTGATGTTCTTTCTTTCTTCTCCAAGCCCATTAGTCCATGTTAATGATTTTTTTCCCCTCCCTTTTGTTGGGAAGAGGTGAAGAGATATTCCATCCAAATCCCAGTGGAACTCACCTTTGCCAGAGCTCATTTGGGTTTTCCTTTCTGCCAGCTAGTTTTAGGATGACCAAAAGTTACCTACATCTGATTTTCCAAAAAGCCTGTTTTCATCATTTATTTAGTTGCTAAAGGTATGGAGTATAGTTGATACCACAAATTCTGATCACCAGTTGCCAAATTGATGCTGAAAAACCTGTTTTCTAAATAAGTCAGACTGTTTCAGGCTTGTGTAGTTAAACTGCAGATAGATGTAGAATTATTTCTGCAGGTACTAATACTTCCTCTAAGTTGATCATCCTAGAAAAGGATAGTTTCAACGTATGAGGATTGGAGTCTGTTCTAGATTTCCTGTTGTGACCTCCAGCGTATCTTAAGTTAAAAACTGTATTATTAGATTTTACTATGCTTAAAGAGAAAAAGCAGTACAGCCTCACAAATCTAGGTAGAGGCATTTTAGTGTACAGAAAATTCATGCTGGTATGGCTGTTCTCTTATACTAAGGGGAGGATAAGTTACAAAGGTACAAAGCAATATCTAATTTATACCTGGCTATCAAACTGCTGTGATTATTTTTACTACCAAAACTGCCTCAGCTGTGTCAAGTTAGTAGGAAGCAACAAAAGAAATTGTTTAGAATAGGCATCAAAACTCCAGTCTGTACAATAAAGCTCTCTCCCTCACAAAGCTTTGTGAGGTTTGATGTACTAAGAAGTATCCAAGGCCCTTGGATGAAAGGCCATATATACATGTAAAGTACTGTGTATATATATGTATTGTGTGTATATGTATATAAGTGTATGTGTATGTATAACATATAAATATATGTTATATGTATATATATTTCTGTATATAGCTTAAACATTTTTTAAGTCCTGTAATGTATAGCTAGACAAAAGTTATGCAGATAGCACAGTAGCTCACCATATATACACACACAAGGCATTCTGATAAGCAGAGAGGGAATTTAGAATGATATATGCTGTCGTCATTGACTTGAAATATGTATGTAGCTTTATAAATAGCTTTTTTCCTCTGTATGGTATATTTAAACTATATCGAGATTTTAATAAGAAAAATGTTTATTAAAATCATACACCTCCTCTCCCTTTGACTTAAGCCCTTCTGTTAGTTCACTTAAAATGTGGTAGAGAAGAAACTAGTTAAATTCTGTAATGTTTATACTTTCTTAATAGTCTAAATCCTTAGCTGTTCACCATTGCTGAAAGAGGAGATAAAGGTAGCTACTAATAAAATGTTATGACAAACTACTAGAGTAGGTCCTAATCTGAATCTAGGGAAAACTGATACTTTAGTGCTAATTTCTGTGACTAATTCTTGGCTTTCTTTTGCTTAGCTAGCTGATCCAACACAAGGTAAATCACTCTGGTTTTGATAATTTTCCAGGAATGAAAAATGGCCAAGTGGTCTTTCCCACCTGTGTGGTTTGAAAGTGATTTTTCTTTCCTGCAAATTAGTCATTTGGTCACTGGATAACAAGCAGTGATAAAAGTATAAACTGTCAAACTTGTGAATCCAGACAAATACCCTTGCACAGCAGCATTCGGAGAGGCAAAGAAAATGAAATTTTCCTCAACTCTTAAACAATGTTTATCTTTGTATGCAATTGTGCACATCATACAGACCTGCTGTTTTTCGAAGTTTACTTCCATCCATCTGAAGAGAAGTGTGTTGTGAGCAGGGCTGCACCTCTCCGTGGGAGTTGGTGTGCAGGTGGGATAAGTTCCCAGCCACCACCAACCACCTCCTGTGTGGTTGCTTCTCAGGAGGAGCTGGAATTGAGCACAGCTCCTGGTCACCCACAACACCACGTGTATCAACCTCCTCCTTTCTTATACTTACTGCTGTACCCTCACTCCCTCTTTATAGGATCCCATAGCCTGTGGATCATGTATGTGTGTGCATCTGTAAAAGCCATTCTGAGCTGCTTCTGTGTCCGTGCTCTTTGCTTCACTGACCTTTGGATTTTTCTGACTTCCCCTCTGTAAGGCAAACTGTGGATACCTCGCTCAGTAGCTCTGATTCCCTTCCTCTTTTCAAGCTTTGTAGGATTTGACCTTTTTTCTGAACCTTCAGTTTGCCTATTTACTCACTAGTCCGCTAAAATCAAATAGAAAATTCTGCATGTCCAGATTAACTGTATTTCAGCATGTATGCCATTAGCTTATTCTGAGGTAGAATGTGTGTCCACACATTAAAATGCGTAGGTGAATGGGTCATGTGAAAGCCTCAGTGGTTACCTGGAACTCACAGTGCTGGAAGTTTCCACATGATCTCTGTGGGGAGGGCATGAACATGCTTCACAACTGAAATGTGGCCTCCATTACAGTACAGTCATTGCTCATCAGGACTTCTGGTATCTTCTGGAGCTCTGATGGATCCTTTTCTAGTTGGAAATTACTTCTGTGGCTTTCATTAGCAGCTATTTGAGATGTGCTGAATTGAGAGGCATGGAAGGCTTTTAATTTTAATGGATTTTTTTGTGGAGCTGTCTAAGAGGATACCTTTATGTCTTGCTTGAAACACTATCCTGTGAGAGACTATTTTCCCCCTTTGTCAGTGGCTTAATATAAACATATTTTTTTGTCTGTTGTCACCACAAACTACTATTATAGTAATAGACTATTTGGTATAACAAGAGGCAGTTGGTTGTTCCAGGCATTTCAGGGCTTTTCCATATTGGTGAAACACATCAGTATCCCTTTGCCCAGTGGCAATGGCAGCTAACCAAATGAGTATGCTTGAATACTGTAGTCATGGAAACCTACTGGAAAAGAGATTGTTGCCACAACCTATGGTAAGGTTTCTCTGAAAGGAGACTGCAAGGAGACTTAAGGAAATTTTAAGCTTTAGACTGTTGAAATTATTCACAAATTGACTTTATGAGAGTGAACAGTGCTAAGCTAAAAATCAGATTTCTTTAATAACTTTAATTTATAAACGAATATTTGTCAATTTATCTGAAATGGCATTTTCATATACAAAAATAAACTTATAACCCATTTTAAAAGGCAGCTGAGTAGTCCCCCAAAAAGTAATACCTTTTGAGGGACAGTAGAAAGAGGTATTATGGTCAAAGGAGTGATGACTACATTTGCCAGGGCAGGACAGCTGCCACAGCAGTGAGGAACTGAGGGATGAATACAGCCTCACCTGTCAGGAAGCTTGTTCTAAATAGGACATTGTAGGTACAGCAGAGTAATCTGAAATCTTGCAAAATTGTGCATAATGCTGTATTTCATTTGTATGTGCTTGTCTGTATTTCAGTGTTGTGTACACAATTTAATTTTTATAAAACAAAGCTAACAAGTTGGTAGATTTTTGTGGAGGTGCGAGAACAGCCACATGCTGTTTGGTTAATCCTTTCCTTTCCAGTATTCTTTTTTTGTGCATCTTTAGGCACCATTTAAGTAGGCATTTGCTGTGCATAAGTGCAGGTGTTTAAGAAGTTATCTCCAACTACTTGAACAATTTTCTATTGCTCATTATCTTAATTTATGGTAGATCTTAATCCGTGTCAGGACAGGGCATTTCCTTATTTAGGGAATTCTGAAACAGTAGCCAGGACAATCAGATTTGGGGGCTAAGACAACTGGTAGGCAAGTCAATGTCATTTAATATGAATAGTCTGCTGTTTGTTGGTTTTGGTCCAGAAACTCATGCATCTCCTCCTTAAACCACCAGCAAACTCTGTGTTGCACACACCAATAGAATTTGTCTGTAAATAGGTCAATTTGCTTTGCTCTGTATCAGTCAGTGATCCTCTAATTGCTCTGGACAAAAAGCTGGAATCCCTGGTAGTCCGTATGCTTGATATGAGTGGAGCTGTTGTTGGATGTAAAGATTAAGCAGCTGGTATAGGTATCTCTGGGAAATAAAACTTAAAGGATGTCTCAGAAGTAACAGTACTCAGGTAACAGCAGATATTGTTGATGTGAATCCACCTTTTCTCATTTAGTGTTTGTGTGTTCCTGCTGTGCTTTTCAGTCACTTACTGCTCAGGTACGTGTTTCTGCTCCTCAGAAAACTCCATGAAAGAAAACCAGAGCTGTTCTTGTGCTTAGTCACAGATCTCCCCACGGAACTTTTCTTATCCCTTGCCCTGGTGAGGCTTGAGCGTCTCTCACAAGGCATAAAAAAGCAGGAAACAGATGCAGTTCAGAGGAGTCCAGCTGCCCTGACTCCCCCTTCGCATGCTTGGGGATGGAGACAGGGGAGGTCTCAGTCACCGTGGCAGCCAGGTGCCTTTAAAAAGAAAATACCCAAAATTCTTAAGGGCATACACTTAAAGCAGCACCGATAGTTACCTTTTTGGAAGGCAACACCGGAATCTTTTGAAGCTCTCTCTGTTTGCAAGAAGGGAGAGAAACAAGTATCAATGGTACGTTCCCTGACGGACCCTCAGCGAGCGCCTCCAAGCGCCGCAGCTCTGTGTTTGTTATGTAATTAGTGAGGCCTCCCCGGGGGAGGAGCGGCCTTGGCCATGGCCGTTCCCCCTTCCTCCGCCGCCGCCCCTCGCCGTACGGTCCCGCCGGCCATGGGCGAGCGCCGGGGGCCGGCGGCGCTGCAGGAGGCGGCGGGCCCGGAGCGGGTAAGGCCGGGCGGGGCGGGGAGCGGGGCCGGGCCGGCCGGGGGCTCCGGAGGCGGCGCGGCGGCAGCGCAGCCCTGCCCGGCCGGGCCCCCGCGGCCTCTCTGCCGGGCCGGAGTCCTGCTGCTTCGGACAGCCCTGGAAAGGGAACGGGCCCGTCCCCCCGCGCCCTTGTCTCGCCCGGGCTCGGCAGGGTCGGACCGCTCGGGCAGCGCGGCCCCGGGGAGCGCCGGCAGCACCTGCGGCGGATGCGGGCCTCCGACCGGAGGCCGCGGGCTGCTCGGTTCGGGGTCGGCAGCGCCGCCCCCACCTCCCCGGGCGTTCTGCACCTGCCGGGCCGGGAGGTAGAGTTCGTCCGGAGGCAGGTGTGGGTGTTGGTGATGTTCCTGGCTTGCCAGGCCCTGTGCACCAGGACAGTCTGCCCCTGGGAGGCGTCTGAGCTACGTTCTGGAGTCCCCCCGGTACAGCCGTGATAAGCCAGGCTGAGGTGTTCGAGGAGAAGGGATCATTATGGCAGGGAAACCCACGTGGTGTTCTGAGGCCTTGTGGCTCATCGGTACTCAAGTATCCAAAAACAGGTGTGCCATGTTAAATACAAGTGTAAGAAGCCCCTTACCGTTTCCCCCTCAACAGTGAAGTGCTGTACCCATACTGAAGAGCATGGTAGTCCTGTGATCCCCCAAGCAAGTGGGACCAGCAGGTGTTGTACTCCTCAGACACTGTGCAATGCAAGCCATCTCTTCCAGGAATGGTGATGGTCTTTCTAATCTCACTGCTGGCATGGCCTGTGCTGCCCAGGGCTGGCCTGAATGCTCTGGGAGCTCGTGGGGTGCACGTGCAGCCTCTTAATAGGGTGTGTGAGGGTTCATGGGCACATACCATTGAGTGTATGTTCCACATCACAGTGGGATTTAGCTTTTCCCTGGCTACAGCTGATGTAGGGCATGTAACTGTGATACTTGTACATGTAGGCCAGCATCTGTAGCTGTGGGGTGATGCTTGTATGTGCGTATTTATGTTAATTATTTCCTAATTTTCTGAATTTAGAATTAATGGAAAGCATTTCAGTACCCCTAAGCAGTCTTTGTTGTCCGTTTGGTTTATTGTCATCACCAGAAGAGCTTGCCTCTTGCAGTTGCAGAATAACTGGGATGTGATGTACTGGAGTGTGTCCAGCCAAGGGCTAATGATTAAGAGACTGCAGCATCTGTCATACAAAGAGAGACTGTTCAGCCTGGAGAAGACTCCAGGGGATTTTTGTGAATGTGTGAAAATAACTAGTGGAGGGAATAAAGGAGACAGAGACAGGCTCTTCTCAGTGTTGACTCATGGTGGTACTAGGGGCGTTGGTCACACATTGAAGTACAAGAAGTTGCAACTACATGTAGGAAAACACTTGTTTTCTTCTGAAAGTGGTCAGATGCTGGAACAGGTTGCTCACAGAGGTTGTGTAGTATCCATCCTTTAAGATACTGAAGCCTCATCTGGATGGGGCCCTGGGCAGTCGGCTCTGGTTGACCCTGCCTGTGCCCACCAGCTTCAGCTCTTTTATGCATTTGGGTCATGTTGTCTGAACAGAACGAAGCACGTACACATTATAAACTGGGCGCCCTTTGTCATTATGGTGAGTGTTGACTGTTTTATGCACCATCATAACATTAAGAAAAAGATCTGGCGTGCAGATTGAAGGTAGTGTTGGCCTAGTAACTTCTACCTTCTCCTGCCCCTCACACTCCTGCCAGTGCCCCTGGATCCAGCAAGGCAACGTGGGGAATGCATTGTGCTCCTTCAGCACAAGGTGGTGATTGTACAGAAGCTTCAGCAGTGATCAGAATGTGCCACGTTCTTGAAACTGAGTTGGAGAAGATAGGATTGTCTTGTAGCCACTAGCTGCTTGTCTGCCTGTAAAACTTCCTGCACCCTGAAGGTGATAAGGGAGGTGAGATACAGGTGGAGCGGGAGATTCTGTGACTGACCTTTCCTTTTTTAAAATTAAAAAAAAACTCCAAACAACCAAAACCATCTATTTAACAAAATACTGGTACATTTTTTTAAACCACAGACTAGTTAGCCTCACCTGAATCCCTGGAAAGATGATGGGACAGCTCATCCTACAGTCCATCTCTAAGTGCGTGGAAGACAAGACAGTCATCAGGAGTTAGTCATCATGGATTCGCCAAAGGAGACTTGTGCTTAACCAATCTGATTACCTTCTGTGGTGGAACAATTGGCTGAATAGACAAAGGAGAGCAGTGGACTTTGTCTACATTGGCTTTAGCCAGGCTTTTTCCAGTATCTCCCATGGTACCCTCATAGACAAGCTCAGGAAGTGTGAGCTGGATGAGTAGATGGTGAGGTGGAGTGAGCACTGGTTAAATGGCAGAGCTTGAAGGATTGTGGCCAGCATCACAAGGTCTAGTTTCAGGCCTCTCACTGGTTGTGTCCCCCAGGATTCAATTCTGGGCCCAGTATGGTTTAACTTACCCATCACTGACTTGGATGAAGGGGCAGAGGCCTCCTCAGCAAGTTCACTGATGGCACAAAGCTGAAAGGAGCAGCTGATACATGAGAGGGCTCTGCAGCCCTTCAGAAGGACCTCAGCAGACTGGAAAGATGGGGAAAGGAATTGTCTGAAATTCAGCAAAGACAAATGCAGCTCCTGTGCCTGGAGGAATAACCCTGGGGACCACTACAGGGTGGGGGTGACCTGCTGGAAAGCAGCTCTGCAGAGAAGGCTCTGGGGGTCCTGGAGGACAACAAGCTGTCTGTGAGCCAGCAGTGGCTGGGCTAATAGGGAAGACTTGCAGTATTTCCATTTTCAAGGATGTCTCTTGGTGCAGAAGAAGATGGAATTATTGGCTGGATGCCAGGCCCTGAGAAGGTGTGTGCTAAGACAAGAAGCCAAACCTGCCGACCCCAAATTCTCTCAATTCCAGAGAGTTATTATAACCATCTCTATGCCCTGGGAAGTAAAAAACATCTTTCATGGCCTTCGGCAGAGACTCTGCAAGATGATGGTGGGAAATATGTCTCATGTAATTGAGTAATATTTAAAAATAGAATAAAGTGGTAGAATTGTAAGCCAGAATGTGCTTCAACGTCATTCTGGGCATCTGGGGTATCTATGCCATCTATGCAATGTGCATGTATGTTTGGGGCTCATTTGTTTTTTAAAATGTGAATGGCATTATTTGTTTGAGATTATTTTCCAAATTGAAGTGAAGGAATGCTTTTTATTATGTGAGTAGTTACAAGCAGGCTGGTTAGGGAAAGGACTTTGGTGCCTCCGGGAAGGTAAAAATAATGGTGTTCACTCCTCTGCTGTATTATATGTAACACCTTGTAAACTGCCTCTTGTTAGTTATCCTCTAAAGCAGTGTCAGTGGGATCTTGGAACCAGTCCAGAAAGGCGTCCTGCTGGCTGAGTGTCTGATCACTGTGAGTCACCAGCCCTTCTGCAGAGCTTGCAGTGTGCTATCCTGACAGCTCTTCACAGCAGTTGTTTCTAGTAGGTGCCTGGTGACATGTCTGCAGGGATTGATCCTGGGAGCAGATGTCTCCAGCCAGAGGTGAGGTGAAAGCCCTGCTCAGAGTGCCCTCTCTGCTACTTTTCACTGGCCTGTTTCCTAAATATCAGCTGTCCCCATCTCCCCAGCTCAGCTGGGCTAGAACTCTCTGAGGAAGAGCTGTGCACAGATGTCCTCTGGGACTCCATACAGAAGGATCAGTGTGGAAATGGGTGACTCCAGGCATAGGTTTTTCTGCTGCCAACTGTGGGGAAGAGGCACGTTAGCTTCATATTGGCGCTCGAGGGAGAGCCTCCAGACCCGCTGTGTTGTGTGGGCTGCCCTCACAGACTGCGTACACAAACCTCCGTGCTGAGACTTGCTGTGGCACAGGGCTGTCCTCTGTCAGTTGGGATTAGTTGCTGTGATCTTTTGGTTTTCTTAAAGCAGACCATCCAGGTCCTAAAGGCTGAACGTAAAGCAAATGACTGTAGGTACCTGGGCAGTGAGCCTGGTGGAGCTGTGCTGGTTGCAGGCACCATGCCTTGATGTCACATGTGTCTCCCCGTGTGTGGTACCACAGTGGCTGATGTCTCCCAGAGCAGATTTCCCCCCGTGCTGCAAAAGGCTTTATCTGTGGCACACAGGTGTGGGGCACTTCCTGGCACCGGCACAGCTGGGAGGGGGTGGTTGGTGTGAGCCGTGCTGGGTAGAGCCAGGCAGACAGGCAGTGCTGCAGGGAGCACGGATGGAGGGTGAGGGGACACGTACCCCAGGGGGCCAGGTGAGTGTCTGTGTGACATGGGTGAACTTTAAACTGCACCTTTGGAATAGTGTGAGGAGGAGGAATAAATAGTGGTAACTTTAACCAGAACTGCGCTTTACTTTCAGAGCTCTTCGAGTGCTGCTGAGAATGGCTCTGACCTTGATGAAGAGCCTCTACTCAGAAAAAATCACCGCCGGTTTGTCATCTTCCCCATCCAGTACCCAGACATATGGAAGATGTATAAGCAGGCTCAGGCCTCCTTCTGGACGGCAGAAGAGGTGAGCCCTGGGCTAGTGGGCTGGCAAAAGGCAGTGAGACCACCAGAGTCCTGGTTCATCTTTCCTAGCTCTGCTGCTGGCTCCTGTGTTGCAAAGGTTGGAGTTAATTGCATCAAACATCAGGTGCCAGTACCAAAGCAGAACTCCCTTCACGAACAGTGGAAAGCAAGCTGCTTCCACAGGGTGATTCAGCAGAACTGTGTTAGGTGCTTAGTTTAGGATGACGTGGAATTGTGACCTGAGGTGCTTCTCTAGTTACAGAGAAATCCTAAGATAGATTGCTCTTATTGGTGGTCAGATAGCTCCTACCATGCTGTGGTCTCTGAACCTGCAACTAACTCCTTGCCCATGTAAGATCTCTGGGAAATTTCATGCTGTTCCTTAATATTAGGTACCTAAATTTCCAGACAGACAGTGTTAACCAGAGACACTTGCTAAAAATGCATTTAGCTGACCCCTGATTGCCCTGGTGAGGTGCTTTCCCCATGTTACAGTGCAAGGTCTAAGTTCTTCCCCAAGGTTGCTGGTTAGCTAGACCTGAGCAGTACTTGCTATGCTTACAGCAGTGCTGACCTCTGAGCACTCCTCTGCTTTGGAGGGATCACCTGCCAGGGGAGCTGGTTGTTCCAGCTCAAAGCTTATGCACCCTTTGCTCATTTGTAGGCAGTGGTCTGCAACTGCAGAGGAGTGAGGTGAAAGCACTGGCAGGCTCTAAATAGACCAGAAAGCATCATAGGATGGTGAGGAGCAGCTGCTTGTGGAGGTGGTATTTCATTACCTGCCTGGGCAGCTTGCTGCCCTGTAGCAGCAGATCTTCATTTAAACCAATAAAGAAAAAGTATTTGAACTCCTGCCTTACCAGCATTTCCTTTTTACTATGTTACTGGTTCCTTCTGATACTGTCCTGCCATCTGTGGGTCTTCTGCATTTTTCACATCTGGCTCTACTTTAGTGCTGTGTTGGTTCAGAAATCCTACAAACAAACAAAAAAGACCCATGTGAAAAAAGCTGTGGTTTCCTCTCATGGCTGGGGTTTGGTCTGATAGACAAGAGCAGTTGCTCAGCATTTGCTCCATATCATTCTTTGACAACATGGAGGCTGAATACCTGCCAAAGGCAGAAGTCCCCTCAGTCCATCTTTTGACACGCTCGGGTATAGCTTTCTTGGAGTATCAACATTTATTTAAAGTAAAGTTTCAGTGTCTCAGAATGAGCTCTGGTTACTGGTACATGTTAATACTTGTGACAAAAAGATACTAAGGCTTTTCAAAATCTTGTTAATTTATTTAGTAGACACTAATTTTTATTCCAAATTACAAAGTGTAAACTGTGAAACAAATACATGATGTTACTGTTGCAGAGAGAGACAACAGTACTGCTGTGTCTCTGTTGTCTTTTACAGTCACAAGTATTTAAATTCCCTACGTGTAAAGATTTGAAAGCAAATGCCAAAACTCTGTCTCAGTCACTTGACTGTTTTTACAGAATGACAAATCCAGAAGGACAATAATGTTTTCCTTTTTTCTTTTCATTAGGTTGATTTGTCAAAGGACCTTCCTCACTGGAACAAGCTGAAAGCAGATGAAAAATACTTTATCTCTCACGTTCTGGCATTTTTTGCAGCCAGTGATGGAATTGTAAATGAAAACCTGGTGAGAAAGACTTACAGAGGGCTTGAATAGTCATATTATTGTCTTATTAACTTTTCAACTTATTAATTTTCCATTTTGACTTTTTCATATTAATTCATAGGTTTATTAAAGGTGTATTTTTTTTCTTCCCATCTTACCTTTGTCAAGTGGAACAACCAGCTTGTTCATTTGGGAACAGTGTTTAAGTTGGGTTATCTGTGGTCATCAGGGCTCCCAATCACATCACTCTAGGACACAGCTTTTAAGTTCAGCCCCTGCTTGGCTGTGGGATGTGCATTTCTGAATGAATTAATATAACCCCATATTTTTCCTGTACTCAAGTTAATTGAAAAATAGGGAATACAGACCATGGCTGTGCCATGTATTCCTAAGGTAAAATCTTTTTGTTCTCAATGAGCGGCATCCTAGAATCTTTTAGGGTTGCAGGTGAGTGCTGCTAAAAAGGTGGGGAATTCTTCCTGTTGATATCTATTCTGGGCTGGAGAATATCTCATCACAGGTTAATAGTGGTGTCTGTCTGCAGATGCCCAGTTTAAATCTCAAATGTTTGAATGTTTCTAACATGTAGTATATATGTGAATGTATTGCATGAACATGCCTTATGTCATTCTGTTTATATTTTTAATGCTGAACAAAAAGTCTGAGGCTTTGTTCAGTACTAAGTGTTTAGTATTGCATTATTTTGCTGTTCTTCTGTGTACGTATGCCCTCACGCTTCAGCTCTTAGATGTATTTACTTCTGGCTAGCTTGCTTTATTTTCCTCTGCACCACAGCAATCCTATTGACATGTCTTTGAACAAAGTAGGATCGAACTGCTCCACTCCTGTTTCTGTAGCAGAGATCAGCTATCTTTCCTGTTGAGCTCAGAGTAGTGTCATGCAGGACTGTTTTATTGTACTCATTGCCATGCTTTCTGGTTTTGGTAGGTGGCACGTTTTAGTCAGGAGGTGCAGATCCCAGAAGCTCGTTGTTTCTATGGCTTTCAAATTCTCATTGAGAATGTTCACTCAGAGATGTACAGCTTGCTCATAGACACCTACATCAAAGATCCCAAGAAAAGGTAAACCTCTGCTTGTGTTACAAAGCTGTGGGAAATCTGTCACTGAAGCCAGTGCCACTGTTGTAGGACAGCATGGCATCTGTCTCCTGTTTCATACTGACTTTCTGGGGGAGTTGGGGAAGGTTCCTTAAAGCTTTTGAGGCCTGCATGTCTGAAAATAGAGAAGAGTACTACTGACCAAGGCTTATTGTGGGAGTATCAGAAGGATAGTTAATATTTGTATAAATCTTTTGTTGCTGGAAGCATGGAGCATGTGAAATGTTAAAGGTTAGATGAGCTCCTTGAGGTTATTGTGCTCCTTCAGTGCTTGCTGATCAGCAAAGGATCAGCCTGAGGAAATTGAGTGCTCATGATCAAGGTGGTGTTTCTAATATAGAGCAATCAATGTTTTGTGTCCTTTCAACCTTTTTGTTGTCAGTGCTTTTTAATACAACTTGAATTGCTTATTTTTGAATGATTGAGTTCACCTTTTTTGTTTGAAGAACTTCTAGTCCAAATGGTAATACATTTGAAAAGCAGCACTTTCCCTCAGAGATTCCAGCATGGTGATGGTCAGGCAGAGCTTGCTTTCCCACAGTGGCATCCTGTGTTGGTGATGGTGGGAGGACTGCAAGGTTTCCTTTCAGGTGTTCAGCATAGGAACAGAGTCTGTGCACGTGGGACTTGTCCTGTTCCTTCTGTGGAGTTGAGCAAGATGAGGTTTTTGCTCTATGGATAGACTGAAGTAGCTGGCTTCAAGAGAGAGACTGTAATCTGGTGGGTGAGCACTCCTGGGATGGGATGTTTGAGTTCACAGCTTGCCTCCCCTGAGTCCTTGGGGCTGTTTCTTTCTACACTTTTCCCTCCCTCTGCCTTTTTTATCACAGATCACATTATGGTTTAACCTGGCAGGCAACAAGCACTACACAGCAGCTCACTCATTGCCTGCCTCCACCCAGTGGGGTGGGAGAGAATCGCGGAGGAAAGTAAAACTGGTGGTTTGAGGTAAAGGCAGTTGGGTAGGACAGAAAAGGAAAATAATAATAATAATGATAATAATAATAATAGTACAAAACAAGTGATGCACATTGCAGTTGCTCACTGCCTGCTGACTGATACCCAGCTAGTTCCCAAGAAGCTAGCCAGCTTTCCCCTAGTTTATACTCTGAGCATGACATCGTATGGAGTATCCCTTTGGCCACTTGGTGTCTGCTGTCCTGGCTGTGTCCCCTCCCAGTTTCCTGTTCCCCCCAGCCTGCTCCCAGGTGGGGCAGGGTTAGAAGCTGAAGAGTCCTGGACTTTGTGTAAACAGTGCTTAGCAGCAACTAAAACATCAATATGTTATCAATATAATTCTCATTCTAAATATAAAACACAGTACTGTACAAGCAACTGGGAAGAAAATGAACTCTATCCCAGACAAAAGCAGGACAGATCATCACCTCTTTGGGGTGGGAATGGTCTCTTACTTGGGTTAGTTCAGAGCCTTGCATAATGGGATCCGGGAGCTGGAAGGGACAACCAGGGCAGATTTACATAAATCACTATTTTGATGTTTTGTCTCTGTTTTCTTCTATAGGGATTTCTTATTTAATGCTATTGAAACAATGCCTTGTGTTAAGAAGAAAGCAGACTGGGCTCTGAAGTGGATTGAAGACCGAGAATCCACTTTTGGTGTGTAGCTTTTTCTACTTGTTTCTTGTTTCTACTGTGTATCACAACCTGACCTTCTGTGAGTAAGCTGCATCCCTGGAACATGAAATTAAATTCTCCAGAGATGTAGTGACTTCTGGGTCTCTGGTTTAACTAAAGAGCTAGAAGTAAGTTCTTCTTACTTGTGAGCTTGTATGTTTTTATCTTCAGCTAGAGAAATAAAATAATGGCAGTGCCCCCTGAAATCATGTTATGAAAAGTGCTCTTTTTTGTCTTTATACTGAATGACCCATACTGAATGATGTGGCTTCACTAAACAGTCAGATGGTCTTGTAGTTTGAAGAAATACATTCATGAAGAGAACATGGAGAACTGGCACCAATAATGCCTTGCTTTCCCCAAATTAAAGGTGGGATAACATGAATAGTTATTTGTGTCTTATGTTCTGTAGTCTTTCACTCTTGTAAGAATAAGGTTTTATGTAGATTCCCAACAAGAAGAAATTGTGGTATAGGGTTTTTTGTTTAATTTATAAGAAATTGGCCTTTTTCTCAGTTTTAGCTGTCAGTTACACAGCTGCTTTCCTGCCTTTCAGGAGACAGAGATAATGGAGTACTAATGTCTTGGACACTTCGGACAATTAAATTCTTTTGCTTCTGACTTGTGATGGTTTCAGTGGGTGCCCTGGTTCTTCAGTTCTACTGGGGCTCCCTGGTTCTTCAGTTCTGCTGGGGTTCCCTATGGCTGGGTGCTGTGGGGTGTGTAGACCCTGTATGTGTCACGATCTGCTGACGGATGTGGTCAGAGACAGCATCTGGTGCTGCAGAGGGGATTGCTCCTCTCCAGCACCACTCTGTCTGATGCAAATGGTTCATCTTGCTGATGAGAAATACTGCAATTTGTGTCTAACAAAAATGTGTTATGTTAAACAGGTGAGAGAGTGGTTGCCTTTGCTGCAGTGGAAGGCATCTTCTTTTCGGGTTCCTTTGCTGCTATATTTTGGCTGAAGAAGAGGGGCTTGATGCCTGGATTGACTTTCTCCAATGAACTTATTAGCAGAGATGAGGTAATGTGGCACGTCCTGCACACTGTTTGGGAAGAAAAGTGAGTTTCCCGGGGAAGGATAGAATTATATTCATGAAGAACCGATAGTCTTGACAGAGGAAGGGGAAAGAAGCAGACTTTTACCAATAATTATAGAATCATAGAATCATTTAGATTGGTAGAGACCTTTAAGATCACCGAATGAAACTGTTAACCTGCCACTGCCAAGTCCACCCCTAAACCAAGTCCCTAAGTGCCACATTCCCATGTCTTTTAAATACCTTCAGTCATGGTGACTCAACTGCTTCCCTGGACAGACTATTCTAATGCTTGACAGCAATTTCCTTGAAGTTTTTTGTGATATCCAATGTAATCCCCTGTTTGATGCAACTTTAGGCTATTTCCTCTTGTCCTGTTGCTTGGGAGAAGAGACTGACCCACACCTCACCACAAGCTTCTCTCAGGTAGTTGTAGAGAGCTCAGGTCTCCCCTGAGCCTCCTTTCCTTCAGCTTAAACACTCCCACTTCCCTCAGCAAATCCTCATAAGACTGGTGCTCCATACCCTTCACTAGCTTTGTTGCTCTTCCCTGGACACGCTAGAGCACCGCAAAAAGATGGATTTTTTAGATTGAAGGGGATGTTTGTTTTCCTGTCCTGTGAAGGGAGGGAAAGGCCCAGCTGCTCAAGAAGTGAAGTGGGGTGGAATTGCATGGTCCCCAGCTGCAGGGGGGCCTGTCTGTAGCAAGAATGTGGATAATGTGTGACTCTTGAAATTTACTGTGCCTCAGCTTCTTCAGGCAGGTTCAGGTGGGGTCCAAATAGCACTCCCCACCTCCTCCTGGTTGTGGGTCACAGAGCTTGCAGACAGCCACCTCCATCCATCACTGAGGCAGCTGTGGCAGGTTGCTGCAGAAGCATGAGATACCAGTCCTCTCCATGATCTTGTGTTGCTGCACAGCAATAGCATCTCCTGGGAGGGGGCAATTACAGATCTGCCTTTGAGGGGAGTGCTTCTTAACTTGTGTCTGAGGGGCTGCATGTCATCACACCAAATATGACAGACCATGTGCTTACAAGTGCCCCTTTTCACTGCTTCCTTCCTTTCTTTCTTCTTCCTTTCCTTGCTCCCTGCAAGTTGACAGCTGTTGTTTATGGCTGGGGACTGTGCACTGCACTACTTAGGTAGCTGTCAGCACTGAAAAAGTAGAAAGACCAGTTTTGTATGCAGTATAAACATGCTAATGGTTGTAATTTAGCAGAGTTGGTCTTAATGTATAAAGAGCTTTTTTATAATGGAAGTAATTTTCATGGGTTAGATAAATTGCTTTGAAATGAGATATCTTAAAATATGTCTTTAAAAGACACTTTTGAAAAAAGTGATATGATGAGTAAGGAAAAACAAATAGTTCTTCAGCCTTTACCTTCCTTGTGTCTTCTGTGAGTCATCATGAACTGATCCATTTGAGCGAGGCAGAATTACTTACAGCTGAGTATAACTACTCTGCAGAGTTGAGCACCAGAAGATGAAAATTTTCTTGAGCTCTGCTGGCATAGTTCCAACTGCAGTGCTGTTATGAAGGTTAAAGCTTGGTGCACAGAGCACCTGCATTGAAACCCAGTAGCAGTAAAAAGAATCCACAGTGGAAAACTACAAACTGTTTTTTGGTGCACCTGGACAGATAACTGATTAACACTCAGTGTGTTTTTTGAGCTGCTGGCTCTGTTCCCAGGCTCTTCTTGAGCTGGTGCATCTCTGATACTTAAAGGTGCAAAGCTGGTGGGATCACCAGTCAGCAGAGCACACCAGTTCATGGGAGAAGCCAGGCATGTCCTGCATCCTGCTGGTAGTGTTGCCCTGGATAAGACCATGGGAAACCTTGCAGCAGGCAGCTAGTGCAGTTGGTCACTAGAGGGGGGATATTTCACAAATTATGTTATTTCAGGGCTGTTTCATGACCTTAATCACAAGGATTATGTAGCCTCTCCAAAATGGTTTTCACAGAATCACTGAATTGTAAGGGTTGGAAGGGTTCTCTGGAAATTGTCTAGTCCAACTGCCCTGCCAAGCAGGGTCACCTGAAGCAGGTGACACAGGAACATGTCCAGGTGCATTTGGAATGTGTCCAGAGAGGGTGACTCCGCAATCACCCTGGGCAGCCTGTTCCAGTGCTCTGTCACACTCGACAAAGTTCTTCCTCATGTTGATGTTGAGGTGAAACTTCTTGTGTTTTAGTTTGCAGCCATTGCTCCTCATCTTGATGCTGGGCACCACTGAAAAGAGTTTGGAACCATCCTCTTGGCACCTGCTTGTCCTGGCTTCAGCCAAAGAGAGTTAATTTTTTGTAGTTGCTGTGAGGGTGTGGAGCCTGGAGCTGTGTGGGCATGCTAAGACCATAAGATGTTGTTGGGTACCATCTCAGGTCATTGACAGGGGTGGGGAAAAGGGACTCTCTCGTCCTTTTGAGAAGAAGGTTGTTCCTTCCAGTGGGAAAAAATGTAATTGGGAAGAGCAGGTGGGTATTTGTCATGGGCTTTCCATATAAATAACTTCTTTGTCTTATACATTTTGTTGTTCATATTGCTGTTACTGTTCCTTTTGTTACCTCATTGTTTTTTCCAGTCCCATGATTTTCACCTTTTGTGCCTCCATCCGCAAAGCAGGAAAGGGCAAGGGGAAGCTGGGGGTGTCTTGGTGAGGGCAGGGAGCAAGCAAGTGGCATCTGGTTTGGGAGTGTCTTGGTAGGGGCACTGAACTGGTGAGTGCCATTCCTAAACCACGACACCACCTTTGAGATAATTATATGCATTAATGAGATCCCCTCTCAGTGTTCTCTTCTCCAGACTAAAAAGGCCCAGCTCCTGCAGTCTCTCCTCATAATAAAGACACTCCAGACCTCTCATAATTTTTATGACCGCTGCTGGACCCTCTCCAGTAGCTCCTTGTCTCTTTTGTATTGAGGACCCAGAACTTGACACAGCAGTCCAGATGTGATGTCACCAGGGATGGGCAGAGGGAGAGGATCACTTCCCTTGACCTGCTGGCCACGCTCTTCCTAATGTACCCCAAGATACCCCTGGCCCTTCTGGTCACAAGGGCACTGCTGGCTCAGTCAGCTTGTTACCCATTGAGACTCCGAGGTCTTTTGCGGCAGAACAGCTCTCCAGTAGGTCAGCCCCCAGGTTTTGTTTTGACACTTGCTAATGATAATTTTGGATAGTCTGGTAGCCCATAGTCTGCCAGATTCTTTCTGATTAGTTTTCACTCTGGGTGTGCCCTCTTGGTGTTTATTGGCTGTAACCACCACCTTGCAGTTGAGAGATGGTAGCACAATGCTCCTTCAGTCTGGCAGTAGTGGGTATGGATGAAGCAAGACCATCAAGCTGTACCCAGGCAAGTCAAAGAGAAGCTGAAGTGCCTCTTGGAGCAGCTGTCTGGGGCTGCTTGTCTCCTGATGTTTACTTACCTTGGGAAACTTTTCTGGAAATCCTGGAAAGGAGCACAGTTTACAAGGCTCTGTGTAGGATAGCTGGGTGAAGTGAGAAGGGGAGTTTAGCTGGGGCAGAGATGATTTGTTAATCATGGGTTTGGTGACTTCAATCTGAATCTGCCTTTCTGAAAATGCTGTTGGGAGAAGCAAGGGAAGAAATGCTACTGAAGGAATTTAAATCAAGTATCTCAAAGAGCAGGTAAACAGCCTGTTTTGACTCACAAGTAGTTTTGCAGGTCTTGATGTAGAAGTCTTTCAGCAAAATCTTTCCTGACAGGAGGCAGAGACCAGCAAGGCTCTGTGTAGGATCACTAACAGTAGAGAGGAGTCCTCAGAAAAATTTTTCCTGAGAAAGGTGTATGCTGAACATTATTTTGGTATAGTGGCATGTGTTAGATTTGAGATGTTACTGGGCTGTAAACTACAAGTCCACACTACATGTGATAACATTAAGACTTTCATAAAAGCAGGAGGCTGGGAAACTTCAATGCAAATGAGACTACCTGAAAATAAGAGCAAACTATGTGGAAGATGGGAAAACTGACTGTTTTTTTCATTGTTCTCTGATTTCAGGGTCTACACTGTGATTTTGCTTGTCTAATGTTCCATTATTTAGTGAACAGACCGTCAGAAGAGCGAGTCCGTGAGATCATCGTTAATGCTGTAGAAATTGAGCAGGTAATCCTGGCTGTGACCACACTGTGGGCAGCAGGGGCCCAGTCTGAGGTGTGAAAATAAACAAATTAACTTCTAACTTTCAGGATTGATACTTGGCTCAGGGTTGATCCCTGATGCATTATACCATTCTTTCCCTCTTCCTTAATGGTGACAATAAGAGTCAGAGACTTTCTGTTTCAGTTGTCAAGCAACAGGGGGGAGGTAAAGCTGGCAGCTGGTTTTCTCCTTAATGACAGAAAGGAAGAAAAGCTGTCTTACTTGATATTGAATAGAATAATTTCACTTGTAAGGGACCTACAATAATCATCTAGTCCAGTTGCAGCTGTCTCTCAGAGGGGAGTTTGTTTACATCTGTCCTTTCAGGATCTTTGTCTCTCCCTATTGTATTCACATCTCTGCTTGTCCTCAGGAGAAGGCAGGCTCTGTTCTGGCCATGAGTATCATGTCTTCTGGCTTTTCCTGAGGTTGATGTCAGGTTCTTTCACATGAAGTGCCACCCTTCTGCAGACACAAGTTTCTGCATGGCTGAGTGTTTGGCAGGATTTTAGTTTAGTTTTCTTTCCTGTTGTTATCTAACTACTGTGATGATGACAAATGCTCACAACACTGACAGGTATGCAGTGGTGCCTAAACATACACATGACTGGGTTCAGCACTCATATATTTCATTGTCCTCTGATCTATCATTCTATATTGGCTGGAAGCCAGGAAAACCAGTTATTTATTGATCTATTCCTGCTCCCACAAGTATGGTCCGTAGGTTTATTGAAGCTGGAGCTTAAGCTGACACTGAAGCTTACACTGGGGCATTGAAGAAAGGCAGATTAGAGGGGCAGTGATAAAAATCTTGTGCCTTTTCCAGAATAACAGGCTAAAAATAAAGGAGGTTACTGAAAACAGAAGATATTTGTTGAATTTAGTGATGCAAGTTATTTATTCAGACAATTTCCTGGGGAGCCTGGAATATCACAAAGTATGTTACGGTGAAACACAGGTGTCTTCTCTCCTTTTTCTTCTTAAATTTCATTTCTGTAAAGGTCATCTGTATTTTAACTTCTAGGAGTTTCTAACTGAGGCGTTACCTGTGGGTCTGATTGGAATGAATTGCACCTTGATGAAACAATACATTGAATTTGTTGCAGACAGGTTACTAATGGAGCTTGGGTTCTCAAAGGTAAGAGATGCAATTGCCCCAAATGCTGGCCTGCCAGTGCAGCCCAGAACTGCCAGCACAAAGCACTCCCTTGTCGTGCTGGGGAGCAGGTCATATTTAGCACATGGACTTCCTCTGAGTGACAGCTGAAACCACAGCATTCATACCTATGCTTCACTGTAAAAGGGCAAGAACAATTTAGGCCTTTGTTTCCCTTCAGCTGCTCAGCTCAGTTTGTAATGGGAAACGTAAGCTGTGCTCAGATGCTGCAGTGTTGAAGAATAACAAGCACCTTGCAAAAGTGAACTTCACCACAGACCAAACTCCTGGGAGTGGCAGTACTGAATTTACTTAGATAGATGTCCATAGATCCTAGAGGGTATTGCAGCCAGAGGTGGTCTAGTTTGAAAGCATTTGACAGTTTTGTTTGTTATGGGCTTTTTAAAGCATTATTTCCCTGTCAGAACCACCAGTGTGTTTTCCTTCCCCAGGTCTTTCATGCAGAAAATCCTTTTGATTTCATGGAGAATATTTCTCTGGAAGGAAAAACAAATTTCTTTGAGAAGCGGGTTTCGGAATATCAACGTTTTGCTGTCATGGCAGAAACAATGGACAATGTCTTCACTCTGGATGCAGATTTTTGACAAAGTGGCAAATGAATGGTGACTGTTTCCCTCTCCTTATCTCCCTTTATGCTGTGAAATTAATTAATTTCTTCTAATTTCTTCTTGTGGAAATCAGAGTCTACTGGGATATTTTTCCTGGGTTTTCATGTTGTTTGTCAGAGGAGTAAATATATTTCTCTCTGTGTAATTTGAAAAAAAAAAGGGGCATCATCTGTAAAAAATGTATATGGCTTTGTAGAAGGATGACCTTTTTAAGATTCCCTTGACTCGTCTGCTGTCAATGATGTCTTTAAAGATGACATGGATAGTGTCACATGTCACAAACGTGGATGTTTGTTTAAGAAACAAACTGCATATTTACCTCATGTTATGGTATTTTAATATGAAAACCAGATGAGGTATCACTCCACATAAAAACATCACTATAAATTATTTTCCTGTTTTCTGTTTCATGTTTGTAGGTTTGGTCTGTTTGGTAGTTTTGGAGTAAAAGCTCTTCTGTTTCATCCTGTTGCAGATACAGTAATAGTTGAACGTGAGAAGACCTTAATGAGGTCTGACCTATAGAATATTATTAAACCCAGGAGTTAAGTGTAATCTCCCCATTAACCTAGGTTCTGTCTGAAACAATTTTTATTCTGGTTGGAAAACTGATGGGTCTTGGTAGGCATGTAATTCAAATACATGTAATTCTTGTCTTACAGCTGTTACTGAACAGGTCAGTGGCCTTTGAACAATTCTTGAAAAGGCACACCTGTTAACAGTGGAGAAAAAACACATCCTGTAGTTCTTTGGCTTCTGCTGCCTGTTTTTTCTTGCTTCACTGATCAAGTGCCTTATTAAGTAGTCTGTAATTCTGTTTGTAATCACTTGACACTGAAACAGCCAGCTCTGGGTGTTGTCCATCTCCCCCTTTTGTGCTGGGTGGTTTGATATTCTCCCCTTCTTGGTTGTACTTGTGCATTGAAGGGGTGAGAAGACATGTCATTCCAAGGGATTATTCCTTGAGGTGCTACAAACAGACTACTCGAGATGTAAGGAAGCACCCAATAACGTATGAAGGTACATCAGGTTGTGTGTTTGATGTGAACCATTGGAACCATTGTTACAGAACAGCTTCTGAAAGAAGGTATTAAACATTTCAAAAACAAGCCCAGAAGTAGTATGGAGTAGCAGCATCTTACAAAGGACTGTTGTTTGGTTTTTGATTGTGTGCCTGAAGACTGTTTGTAATTTTTTGATATCACGTGCAGAGAATGGAGGGATTGAGGAGTGGCTAACATGCTGCAGTGGTACTTGGGGTAGAAGACATGCTATTTAGCTGTACCTGGTTTATCTGCAAATAGATGGGCTCTTTTTTTTTCCAAGATGAAGTGAGTGTACAAGAGCTAGACAAAGGGTTCCACTTTATTAAACCCAAGCATTTTTCATAATTTTCAGCATTTTGTGAAAGTGCTTTTGTAAGTCTTAATATTGCAAACATTTTGTGCTGCTTTTGATACATCTGGCATGAGCCAAACTGACAGCCCAGGGTTATCAGTGATGGGGTGGTGTAAGTGTTATTTCCCTGCCAGCCCAGATCAATCATCATCCTGGGTACCTGAGTTCCATGAAGCAGGTCCACTGCCTTAGCACTTAATTCCTAGTGGACAACTCCCTGCTGTAAAAATAAACAGCAAAATTGACTTAGTTTTTCTTAGTCTCTTTAAAAGATCAGGAGTATGTACTGACCATGGAAATGGAACAGCTTATTTTTTCCTGGAGAAGAGCCTGCATCATTTGTATGAGTTACTTGGAAGAGGGCACAGAGAAAAGCTGGAACTGCAGGAGAACTGTGGACTCAGAGGGAAAACCCAGCACCTTTTGGAAACATTGAGCTGATAGGGGAGAAAGTGAAAATATTGTAAATCGATCTGCTGTTGGAGTAATGGAACCTATTATGTCACTGAAAGTACTAAAAAGCTTTTATTTTGAGTCATGAATGATGAGAATATAGAGAGTATTCTAATATGAAACTGCAATGTGCTCAGGTTCTGTAAATGTATATGAGATACCAAAGTCTGGTACATCGGCTCCCACTCAATTTGTGTGTAAAATATGTGTGTAGTTTCAATAAAATTTGAGTGTGGGGAAGCCCATGCCTTCATTTACAAGTTACATGCTTCCTTGTGAAATCTAAAGTGATAAAATTGGGATGTGGCAGAGTAAGTCAGTATTCACAGCTTTTGGGCTGTGGGAGAAAGTTATGAGTGCTCCCTATATTGTCTTGCACTAATTTGGAGCTCTTGACTTGCTCTTTCTTGTTCCTGGAAATAGGTTTTGCAATCTAGTGAGCAAACAAGTGGGTTTGGTGGTTGGTTGGTTGGTTGGTTTGTTTTTAATTGGGATTTTCTGGCACAAGGAGAAGTATTTTGGGAGTCTATAAGACTCAATGAAGAAATGCTCCAAAAATATATTGTCAGTGTGCGGTACCCAATATATCAAGGGCATCATGCTCTTGGGGCGGGCACCCTGACTGCCTGGGCACAGCATTATGGGCTGCAGGCCCTGAGCTGGGCCAGCCAGGCACCTGCCTGAAGCCAAGTGCTGGTCACCTGGGTGTGGGCTGGCACAGCTTCACACCTGCTTGTGTATGCGCTCTCAGGGCTGCCATTTCAAGTCTTGTTCCTGCAGCCCCTTTGTTCCTCCTTGAGACAGGCATGAAGGTGCCTTCTTCCACTGGTGCTGGGCACGGGGCAGAACCCAATGAGCCTCTGAGGGCTCCGTGTGTCTCATGCTGTGGCCATCAGGCTTAAAAAAGCCTGATGGGTGTGTGTGTGTGGGAGAGAAGGTGCGAAGCATCCCTTCGGTGTACGTGGTCTGGGTTGGAATAAGGCTGCTGTGTGACGTCGCTGTAGCCAGTGTGACAGAGAAGGTGCTTCCTGGAGGTGTTTGTCTCGTGATGAAGAACGTATCTGCAAGGGTAGGATGAGTAGAAACCTCTCTCTGGGGGCTGCAATAGGAGCTGAGGCTCATGGGAAGAATCGCTCCTTTTAAATTCCAAAGTGGCCTCTGTAGTTCCCAGTGTTCCCATTCAAGCAGACGTGTGCCTCCTGCAAATCCCATGAGTTGGTTATCAGTAGCCACAAGCAGACATCGTGCTCCCAATGCTGTGCTCTGCCTGTGAAACCACTGCAGAGTGCAGTAGGTCAGTGAGTATTCCCAGCCCGTGTTGGGAAATAAAAGTGGGTGAAAGCAGGGCAGCTAGCAATCTCTTTCTTAGTGTTTTTGGACTGGAATTTTTTGCAGCAGGTGAGGATGCTGCCTGTGTGGCAGCACCCACAGAACTGCGGCCAGCCCCTGGCCAGCTGACATGCTGATCCATTTCCACCACATTTCTTATCCTTGTCTTTGAATGATGAAAGCTTTGAAAGAGCAGGCGTGGCCTCCCTGCCAGTCACCCAGGCTGCCAGAGGAGCATCTTCCTTCTAGCCTTCCTAAGGGGATGATCTGGGCTGGTTTTTCCTCCTGGTGGAGCCCTTGAGTCAGCAAATATTAATGTTTCTGTCACTATTATCTAGAGCTCCTTCTAGGACTCAGTCACTGGCGCTGCTGATGTGTTAATATTTCATGTAGCTGAGTTTGTTTTTGCTGGGAGGATGCTTGTGTGCCTTCAGGAATGTTCCTGTATGCATACAGACTCCGTGATTGTGCATACGGGGATACGCGTCTGGCACACAGGCGTGTGCGTACACACCACACGCACCAGCAGAGCCGAGGGGAAAAGCTGTTGAATGTCAGCTTTTAGCAAACTCTCCCTGGAGCAGAAGGGCAGGGTGGACACTGTAACATTGCTATTAAGAGATGCTATTCCTGGCTTGCCAAAGCTGCTGCCTTGCCCTGCTTCCTGTGGCCTGGGCACAGATGGGCAGTGGTCCCATCCCATCGTACATGATCTGGTTCTAGGAGCCAGGGCTGCCCTGAGGATAGAACTGTGCTCTGCTCACTTTAGCTAAAGTTTTTTCAGTTTGAAATGCGGGTAAATGTCAGGAATGGCTGCTTTTGGCCAGTGTGGAGCACTCATTTCTGCTTTGAACAGTAACTTTGGCATTTGGCTGTTTGAATGTACTCACGTGGACAGGCTGGGGAATTCCCTGATGAATTTTGACCCTTCAAGTGAAGTAAAGGGATTTGTAAGTGACAGACAAAAGATTTCCATGACAGGCAGCAGTGCTGCCGATATCACAGCTTCTTGTGGAGTGCTGCTGACCAGGGGCTCCTGCCCTGCAGATCCTTCTTACAAATATGCTTGAAGGGCTTACCTGGGAAATGTCCTCCTCCTTCTATTGCTTTGGCAGCACCATTCATCACTGCATTGGCTATAGTGTGGCTGCTGATGGGCTCACAGGAACAAATCTGTATCATCAATCCCTTTTTGTGCTGTAGTCCGCTGTTTGGTTACTGTTACCCTGGGAATGGCCTCCCATAGCTGCTGCAGCATCTCTAGTGAGATTGTAGGAGAGCTGCCACAGAGAACTGCATGGACCAGCCTGGCATTAAGGGTGAGGTGTTGACACCTACCATGAGAACAGGCCATCTTAGGGGCTTGTTTCAAGGCCTTGTCTGTTCCTTTAGGAAATGCCTCTTGCTGCAGAGGCAGGGGGAGGTCCTCACCAGCATATTATGAAAAAAGATCAACAGACTGATGAAAAGTTATTTTAGGTTCATAGGTGACTTCACCAGCAGGGACTGACTTTGGATTCTGTCCCTCTGGTGCCTAGTGAATGTCAGAAAAAAAATTGTGCCAGCACAATGACAGCTGGATGTGATCTGCTCAAAGGCTCAAAATCCCTGAAAGTCTCTCCTAAATCTCGCATGCTACTCCTACTCCTACTGAAATGAAGCCACTGGGATGCTGTGAGCAGCTCTGCTGGTTGCTGCTCTGCCCACTCAGTGTGATGGCTGGCAGGGTGCTGCTGTGCCCTTTCAGCTGCAGCTCAGGCTGAAGTCCTGCCTGGCTTGGCCTTGGCTCTTGCTGATCCCAGTGTGCAGCGGCAGTGCCAGAGGAAAGGCTGCAGTGAAGCACTGGCCTGTCAGACTGGGGCAGATGCTGACCACAACCATGTTTGCTTGCCCCAGCCAGGACTCAGAGGGGGCTGCCCACTCATGAGGCTGGTGTGGTTTTTACAAGCCCCTCAAACAAGGTCCTCTTTTAGGTCATCCATAAGTTACTTCTTTTAGTGGTGAGGCTCCCAAAATCACACTGGGGGCTCTGGGTGGAACAGAGGAGTTGGTGGCATTTTGTTTTCTTGTCAATTGGCAGATCCAACAGAAGTGTTAAGAACAAGTCTCAACATCCAAATTCTTTTTACTGATCTGACAAAAACCTCTGGTAGTGCAGCCTAAGCTGAACTTGAGAGCTTCAGGGAAAGTCTGCCTCCCTATCACTATTCCTTAGCCCACAGACATGATTCTGGAAAGATTATACTTGGGTTGTTTTATGAGGAAATCCTTTTCACAGCTGGTGGCCTTGCCATGCAGGAGGTTGTCCAGGCTCTGCACCTGTGCTGTGTCTGCAGGCCTGTTACCTAGCAGCCTGTCCAGGGCCCACTGTGTGCTGATGATGGCCACCACTGCTGGCCTCTGCCATGGGCTGTCTCCAGCATGGGATGGGCTGTCTGCTGCTTCACAGGTGGTTTTCAGAGATTAATTGAAGGCAGACTGCAGTGGCACATCAGCCACCTCCTGAGACTGAGACCACTCAGGGAAGGGCTGGGGAATTCTGAAGGCAGTGACGTGCCTTGGGTAGGAAAAGTATGACAAGCAAAAAATGTGCTGGTGGCAGTGGGAGTGACAGCCCATTCACTCCTCATTGCTTAGATGCCAGCAGCAGTGCCACAAAAGTGATCATCATACACAGAATTCATGTGGTCACTCATATCCTGCAAAAGCTTTTAGAGTTGTTAGTGCAAGCATTTCTGCCCTGTGAGATGAGGCTTGCATTTCAGGTATTGATTTCTTTTTTCTTTCAGTTTGAAGGGAAATAGAGTTAGATTACAGCTTATTAGACTGACTGGAGAACTGACTGCTTTTATTAAATTACTTCATTCGCAGTGTGTGAAATTGCTGGCTTCAGAGACAGGTGTTACGATAAGCCTTGACAGAGCTGCCTTGTTCCTTGCTCAGTCATCCCTCTGTCTCCTGCTTAGTCATCCCTCTGTGGGCTGATGGGATGGTGTCTGGAGGGGTCCTACAGCCACTACCATATGTGCCTCATTTTTGGATTAACATCATCATGGAAAAAAAGCGTTACTTGGTTAATTTCTCCAAGATTCCTGTTGTTAGAAGCCCCTTCCATGAAGCTGGTCCTGTTTGCTTAATTCCTTGTATAGCAGAGCAGGGTGTAAAGCCAAAAAATATTTTCCCAGTTTCTCCCACACTGTGCAGGGTTTGAGAACTGAGTGAGGATGCCTTTGGGCACCTTTGAAAGGACAGCAGCTGGCCAATGCCACAAGCCCTGCACCGAGGCAGAGGGACAAGGTGATGAGCCTTCCTCCTTGTAACCCCCAGTCCTCTTGGGCTATAAGGCTGTAAGGCAGTGTCCCCAGCCATGGGATGCACATCCTGCATCTGGTGCAGGGAGGATGTTTTATGGCTCTTGGTATGCTGTTGAGGCCAGACAAACTCATGGGGAAACATTGCATGCTGCTGAGATAAATGCAGGGATTCTCACAGTAGGACATGGCCTACTGCAGTGCCTGTTTGCAACGCTAGGTCACTGGATAAGAATTCCTCTGTATAATTAAAAAAATAATTGTATTTTTAGCTGTCTTGATTTTTAATTTTTCTTTCCCCTGCTCACTGCCCCCTACCCCTCCTGGCTGATTTTATTCACCCTAGGCCAATTAGATTTGCATACTTAAAAAAACATGAGGTTCTTGAAAGGTGTGTTAAAGTTCTTCTGTTACTTAGAATATTAACCTACATTTACTCTTGGTGCTGCTGTACTTTGTGGTATGATACCTGCATAAACAAAACTTTCTCTTCCACACCCATTAGGTGGAAGTAGCAGCATTGGCACATGCTGACTGTATTATAAACTCAAATGATGTTATCCAAAGCCCATAAAAAGAGACCAATTGCTGCCACTTGTGTTTCATTTGTGTCATGCTAGTTCATTTCCCTGTTACTGCTGAGTGTAGGTCCAAATTAACAGGGTCTGGTTAGTCTCACATCAACCACACAGAAAGTAAATTTTTTGGTCAGAAGTAGGAAAGGCAATTTTCCCCTCCAAACAGATACTTTAGCTTGTGAGGCTGAAAAATGGAAGTATGCCACAATTGCACATGCATCAAGTGATGTTCAACACAAACACTGCTTGTGCAGATGGATGGCTGTGGTGAGAAGCATTTTCCATAGACCTCAAAGATGGGAAGACAAATCCTTACACAGGATACTGGTGAGTACAGAAGCACAGAATCACGGAATAGTTTGGGTTGGAAGGGATCTTAAAGAGAATCTAGCACTAATTCCTCTGCTGTGGGCTGGGACACTTTCCACTAAACCAGATGGCTCAAAGCCTCATCCAGCCTGGCCTTGAACACTTCCAGGTTGCTTCTCTTGGCAACCTGTTCCAGTGCCTCACCACCCTCACAGTAAACAAATTCTTCCCAATATCCAGTTCAAGACTGCCCTCTTTCAGTATCATGGGGAGCCACTGGAAGCATTGGGCCCAGTCAGCACCTGATAGATGTGAGACTGGAAGTATGGCTCTGGTGTGCTAAGCACCTATAAAGTCCCATTCTCTGCTCTTTCTGCATGAAGTAATACTTAGACACAGGTGAGTGGAGGGTGAATTAGAATGAAGGTGGAATTTGTGCCATGCTGGGCAGGGATTCACCTTCCCTGAGGGCCAGCAGTGTTTTACACTACACTAGAACAAACATTCATTTAAAATAAACCCAGAAAACTATGAAGCTGCAGTCCATTGGCAGAGTGTGCCAGCATTTGTGCTGTGCAGAATTGTGCAGAATTGTGCTGTGCTGTGCTGTGCTGTACTGTGCTGGTGGGGACCCAGCCCTGCAAGCAGAATCCAGTGGGGCCCCTTGCTTGACTGCCTGGTGCCTGCTGGCAGGGTGAGGTCTGGCAGAGATTGCCAGGGGAACTTCACAGTGCTGGCTTAAACAGAATTAATTTATTTCCCAATGGCCACCCTGAAGACCTTATCTGAAGTTAATTAATTGTCAGCAGCAGCTGTCCTAATTTTATCACAACTGCCTGGCTCTTGCAATGAAAGGCAAGAACATAAGATCATGAGAGGGTGGTAGATTTTGGTTCAGGGGCAGCAAATACCTCCAGGGCAGTGTCCATCCATGTGGGACACCCCAGCTGCCAGCTGGCCTGAGTGCCACCATGGCAGCTGTGGGCTGAAGGGCAGCTGGTGACGTTTGTAGTGAGGAGCTGAGCCTCTCTGCTCCACAGCTACCCTCCCTACAGCCCCTTGGAGCAGCCTGCACCACATCCCAGCACTCCTGTTAAAAGGCTTCAGTAAAGCTCACACAGGTTATCCTTGGCTCCTGGGGCCGTTCTGTGGCAGGGAGCATTTACAGGCTCATAAACTTTATTTGAGAGCCCTTGTAGATTAGGCAATAAACTTTGCAGAAGTGAAACATGATTCTACCCAGAAAGGGGTTTTGTATCCAGAGGTTTTCCTCCGTGGCCAAATGTGTGGTGGTCTGGGACCGTGCCATGCATGGATCTGTCAGCCAAGATAAGCAGCATGGGCAGAAAAGTGCCTGTGGGGCTGCCCTGCAGACTCTTACTTGACCTTGCCCTGGGGTGTGAGGAAAAGGAAGAAGTCTCTGTGAAATCAGGTGGGTCTGTGAGACAGCTACAGCAAACACTCAATCTGCAGCAGCTCCATGCTGGGGCTCAGTCTGTGGGGACCTGAATGTGCCATTTACTTTCTCTCTATTTACATGTGCTGGGAGAGGAAGAATGAAAGGATCATGTGGAAGGCAAATACACTTTACAAGATTAAAAATAAACCACAGCCCCCTGCTCAGCTGTTCTTTAGCATCTACTCCTACATAGTAGGAGCATCTCCTGTGACTCTCCATTAGTGATTGATGAGTTATTTTTCCCAGGGCCACTGGCCTGCATGATGTGGCATCCTCCCATGTGGAAGTGGATGCCAGCTGCTCCAGGGTGCCAGTGGTTCCTCCTGCTCAGAGGCTGGCATGGTCAGTGATGAGTTGTGTCCATGGGAGGGAAATACCACCAAGAAACCTGACATCTCCTTCCCTCCCTCGAACCCCTTGAGCAGGGCTTTCTGCTCCTGTCCTGGATGAAAACCAAACCCTCATCCTGATGCCCCCTGAGGTGAGTGCTGACCATTCCTTCCTGCTTTCGTGCCACTGAAGCACTTGCTTTTTGCCCAGAGAAGCTCCCTGAGGGTGCAGATGGGTGCTGGTGCCATAGCACTGGGGTGTTTTATGCACCACTTTTGGTTTTGCAGGGGGCACTGGGCTATAAGGTAGAATGGAGCATCTCTGATGGGCAATCATACTGTAAAATTGTATTTGTATTTCTGCCCACACATTAGCATGAATTTTGCCTCAGGAATCTAATTAGTTTAAATTATGAGCTGGGGTGCTTGGAGCAGAAGCTGAAGTGGAAGCCAACTCTGCAAGTACCGGAAGAAATAAATTAGAATAATCTTGATGTGACCTAGTTTAATTTACACCTTCCTCACATCCTTGCAGCTCTCTTCCAAACCCATGGAGTGTCAGCCACACAAGTTTAGGCTTCTGATTAAGAAAATTCATGGAATCTGTTATGTGAAGGAATCAGAGGAAGATTGCACTTAATTAAATCTGTTCCCTTGGGATATACAATATCCTTCTGGACTACTGTTAACATCCAGACTGCAGTTCCAGATGATGTTCATTGCATAGGACTCTAGCCCCAAACTAAGAAAAAATGTCATGGAGACTGGGATATTGATTGATGCACAGCAAGTTTTACCCTATAAATTTCCTGATTCTGCTGCAAGACCTGTATTGTCTAAACACTAAAGTCAGAAGAAAGGAGAAGCTGTAGTTTTGAGAGTCCTTGAGGTCCCTTGGGTAAACTTTGCCAGTCCTGAAAATGGCCTGATAGAGCAGTTCAGTCACACTTGCTGTGTTAACAGCTCCAGAGATGAATTCCCAAGCACACTGCTGAGTAGGAACTGCAGGTATTAAGTGCAACAGGTAACTACAGTCATGGCTGCTTTGTAGCCTCTGCATTGCCATCATTTGTCATGAGAAAACCTGGCTTGTGCCCATGTGCTGCAGCCTTCTCCCCTGCACCCCCCAAACCATGGAGGTTTGTCTGTCTCTACCCAGCAGGCTCTGGTCCAGAGCAGGAGCCAGAAAGGTGCTGGTGTGACTAACAGGACCCAGACCCGTGCTGCATGGTTAAACTCTGCACATGGATGCAGGATAGTGCTTGAAGTTGTTTCATCCCGTACACATAGGGACATATGACCCAAATGTACTGGCTCAGCACCAAATCCTGCCTTTCAGTGTGTGAAAGTGGTTTCCTGAGGAGCAATTTGGGTTAAACCACAAGATACTGGACCAAATTTGAGACCTCCTGGGGGTGGTTTTGGCCAGTCATACTGGAAATTGGAGCAGATGATGAATGTCTGTCACTGAATTTATCAGTTCATGATGAAGAACCTCCAGAAGCAGAAGTGGTTCATGATGATGATTCCAAGGCTGTCACAGCTGAGAAAACACTTGGTAGATGTGAGGGATAAAATAATGTTTTGTTTCAGCCGTTTTAACCAGCCATTAGAACATGTCACCTAGGCAAAGGTGTAGCTAGCACAAGGCCAGGTCTCATGAGTGCGAGGGGGAGGAGAAGGGGAGCCAACTGATGCTGGTTGCTGGGGAGAGGAGGGCGAAGAGGAAGGAGGTGTTGGTTTGAGCACAGTCAGTGATTGGAAAGAATGTGAATTCCCGAGTACTCAGCCTAAGGGAAAAAGGACAGGGAGTCCCACAGCCAGGGAAGGGCATAAAAGTTTGTGCATTTTAAGGGGAGGTGTGCCTCCTCAGTGAGATGCACCTGACTCAGCTGACTTGTTTATATTAATAAATAGTCTTGCTTCAATAACTTTGTCTTTTTTCAACTTCATCGGTGAGTGAGCATTTCTCACGGTCGATTCCCCAGCTGCAAGTCCCATCTAAGGAGCACCAGTTGAGTTGTACTGGAGGAAGCCACTTTCTACCATACTTATCTCATGACTTTGCTTGGGAGGTAGATAATTGTTCTGGAGATAGGTTTGTCCTCTCTGCCCTGCAAAGCAAAGGATGCTTTTCAAGAAAGAAGAAAAGCAAACCAGCATGAAACCTCTTTTTGGTTTTCTAAACTGGGCTCATTCAAGGCCAAGCCTCATTCTCCAGCTACCAGCTTCACATTTTGGTTCATTAGCTCTGTCATATCTGCCTGACCTGGTCTGTCAGACCAACCTCTTGGGATTACAGGTTTGTCTCTGCTTGGTGGAAAGTGCTCAGGGAATTTAATTTTGGTTTACATTGTCTTCAGTGCCAGGAAGCCTGAAGTATCTGATCTTTTCTTGTGCCAGGTGTGTCTCACACTGTGGTGTTAGGAACAGCTCTTACTGATCTTGATCTTTCTCCCTCTATTTTAGCGCAGTTTCTTCAGTGGCTCCCGTGTTCTGGTTTCTGGGGCTGGAAGGGGAACTGGCACATCCTCTGCAAGTGATGAGTTAGCTATCCCTATTTCATATTGTCACATCTGTCTAAGGAAAAAAGATCCAAGTCCTCCCACCTTTTTGGAAGGTGGAGATGTTAGTGTATTATACACTATAGCAGGAGAAAATAAATGCACGTAAGAGACATCAGCTGGGACCTGGCAACCCCTTGTTACCACCAGTGTAAGCTGGGGGAGAAGGTGATGGATGCTGGGGATGTTACTGGAAGGGATTGATTTCTTCCATGTGGAACTTCCATTCATATAAAAAACCCCACAATCCCAGCTCTTTTAAAAGACCACATATATTACTACAGAGTCATATTACAAAACTGCAAATTTAGCATTATATTTGAATTCTCAGATGTTTGTCATCACAGTGTCAGTGTACCTTCTTTTCCTCTAAAGTATCCTTTTTGCAAACAAAATCTTTCCTATCTCTGCATGTCCCTTTTCCCTCCCAGCTCCATTCCTTGCTCCTAACATTGCTGCCTGGTATAGTAAGCACTAGGAAGACACCATGGGCAGGCACAGATACTCCAGTGTTGTTGGGATGTTTGCAGGATTTTAAAAGTAAATTTCAATTTACTTTAGTAAATTGGAAAGGGTCTCAGGTAATTGAAAGTTGTCTCTAACAGTGAGGAGCTGACTGCCTCAGCTGGTGGTTTCCTCACTGCCTTTAGGCTGGGACGAAGTGGTTTAGTTCTGCTTTTAGGGTCATCCTTGCTACCATTCACATAGAACAAGCTATGTGAAAAATATATTAGGTAAAACAAAGTGTATCAAAGAGCTATATTTTTTTCATGGTGGGTTTTAATGTAGCAAAACCACTGTAACTTAGAGCATAATCTCCATTTAATTTTTTAATAAATAACATCCATTTTTAAAAATTCAGTGCCTGTTCTTGATTAAGTTTTGAAGAACTGTGTGTACTGGATAACAAGATGAAATTGCATTAACATCCGTAATTTAATTTATCATCAGACTTCAAAAGAATTTTCTGCTCACGTGAAGCAAATTTCAAAGTTGTTATGGTTCATCTTCCAAGAGTTCCATCTTTTTGAGGTTAGTGTAAAAATGTATTGCACAGACCATGGGATAAGCAAAGCATAAAGTAATTTTCTTCAGCATCTTTCTTAAAAAGCCACAGAATTGTGACTTGTTTGTGAACAAGCATAAGCCTAAAGGAAAATCTTTTGGTTAACCTGAGCAAAAATGTTTATTTATATTATACCTTTTACCTAAGTTGTTTTGAAATATCTTATGAGCAGGCTAAAAAAAAGGTATTTTAAAGTAAAACTGTGTTAGTTGAAATGTAAGTTCTTCAGTAAAGTATGGAAAAAATATTGGAATTCTCCAGAAATGTAATTCAACAGTTTAGTATTGGTCTGTTGCTGTCAGGAAATTTAAAGAGGTTCAGGAAGGAAGGCCTTAGATACAATTTCAAAGGATGAAATCTAGGTATCCCTGTTTGTGCCAAGTTTCCAATGGGTCTGTAACAATCCTACTGGATAAGAATGTGTCATTGCTGATGCTGTTGTGCCCAAAACTAATAATTCTGTGGCTGTATTATATTAAAGCTCTTATCTGTCAGTTGCTATCTTAAAAAACAAAAGGTTTTTGTTCTCAGCAATGTTCTGATGTGCAAATAGATGACTGGAAAGATAAACACTCTTGGACTCCAATAAAATACTGTGAAAAAGGAGAAAAATTAGACCTTGTATTTTGAAGGAAATAACGTGGGTGGAAAGAAATACATAAAAGAAAATAATTTTGAACACCTTTGTAGGGTTATAACTGCAATTTGCTAATATATTATTCAATAGCTTATTCTAAAGGCAATGTCCAAACCCATAAAATCTGTAATTGGAATTTGTAGGTTGACTGAGACCTATTTTTGTCTGTAAGTGTGAACTGCTCTTGTTGTATAGAGAAGATAAGATTATTTGAGAACTCCTAACAAGAAGACTCATTAAGATAATTCTAACTGGCTCTAAATAGCCAAGAAAACTCATCAAGATAATTCTAGCTGCCTTTAAATAACCAGAGGGGTACCAGTTACTTTGCTAATAAATGTCATGACCATGAATACTTGTATAAACTTCAATGGAGTGTGAGTCACAGAACATTAAATTTTCATTACAAGCAGGTTTTTACCTCCTAAAACAAATTATACAGTGAGTCAAATTTCAGGTTTGGCAGCCTGTGCACATGCAGCATGGGTCCGTCACTGATGCTGCACCATGGTGGTGTGGAGAGGATGTTTAGCTGAGAGCCAAGGTACAGTGGTACCACATGGAGTGTGGGTAACAGCCCCTTCAGCAGCCACTGGGGAGCTCTTCAAATGCATCAGCACAAGCTAAATAATCAAAAAAGTGATCCTTGTGGGATAAAGAATGTGTGTTTTGGGGTCTTTAGGCTTTGCTTCATATGAAGTCCAGCGAAACCTGCTTGCTGCATGATCTCATTTGTCTGGAAAGCCTTATTTGATTTTCTAGACACATTATGTTTAACTACTTGGGATAAATAAACACAGAAATTATCACTTTTCTTGATCCTGTGGTGGACATTTTTCACTGTACTGCTGCATAAATCTTTTGGTTTTATGAAGCTCACCCATTCCATCTTAGACTTCCACACCACACCTACAGTACTAAATTAAATGTGCCCACGGTTTTTAGCTGTTCCAAGAACAAGCTGAACAGGGCAGCCTGGTCTTGCACTGCTACCATCTCACCCTTGGAGTGGAGCTGCATCCACAGCATCTGCTGGGACAGCACTGACTCCCACGTTTGGGGCTTGTTTGGGAGAGTATCACATGGTGTGGGCCAAGACCCTGCCAGGGGCTCCTAAAATAATTGAACATCCCATCACAAGGCATCCCTCATGAAAGTGTCTTGACATTTTTTCTATTTCCAAATAAAGCAGCAGCCTGTCAGTCTGAAAGAGAGTGGCCTGGAATAAGGTAAAGATCAAATAATGGTCAAACCCATCTGAGGAAAAATGAGACCCAACTCTTGCAGTGTTACATCAATGATGTTTTCAGTTGCTGCTTAGTGAAAGTCAATTTTGAATGGTATTTAATGCATTCCTCCCACCCCTCATGTTTTATGTATTTGGGTATTTGCATACGTGCTTGTGCCTTTTTTGTTTGATTTGCTGCCTATCAGATGCTTTCTGATGTCTTCCATGTGACCAGAATAAAAAAAAAAGAATATGGCATTTTTTCTTTAATCTTGTTAAGTCTTCATCACTGCACATCTTCCCCAGATGTTTTGACTGGTTTAGCACATTACTTAAGAAAAAAAAAAGTTAATAAAGATATGAGAAAGAATAGCTCAGCTGGAGATGGTGCAGCACAGTCTGCTCTGGATGGTCCAAGCAGGGCCTTGGACCAGGTGACTTCCAGAGGTCCCTTCCCACCTCAACCATTCTGTGAATCTGTGAGGGCATGTGTGTGGGGGTTAAACTTCATTATTGCCCCAAATTTGCCATGGCTGATTAAGGTCATGGATCAATGTGTCCTGGGGAGAGGATCTTGGATAGTGTCGAAAGTAGCCCAGTTCCCATCAGCCTTATCCCATGCTGACCCCAAGTGCTGCTGTGGGTCAAATCCTGTCTTCCTGGTAGGGACACGTGGCTACTGCCTACTGATTGCCAAAAATGCAACAGGCTTTGGCCTCGTTTGACAGCCTTGTGGGTGATTGTGCTATTTATATGTATGTGATTGTGTGAATAATGATTATTTCTCCGTGTTTTGTTTTGCTCTGGACTGCAATCTGTTTCTAGTGTGTAACAACATTCTTCTACATATGGGCTTACTAAAAATACCTAGCTGCAAGTCTTTTCTGCAGTACAAATACAGCAGAGTCCCAGTGGTATGCTGGCCAGTCTGTGATCAGCAGAGGCTTGATTTTAAAGCAGTTCAGATATGGCACAGAGAAATATGGCAGCATGAGGTCTACAGTCAGGAGTAGGATTGTCATTACTGTAACTGGGCAAAAGGGACAGAAATAACAATTGTGAGGCATGGAAGAATAGGACTGGAAAGGTCCTCAAGAGACCACCCCAGTCATTCCTGTTGGCTGAGGCAGCATGAATCACACCTCTGTCAATCCTTATATGATAGCCAAGCCTGTACATGACAGGGTAATCCAGACTCCAGAGCTGGATCCCACCATCATCCCAGGCAGTGAAATCCAGTGCCTCACCTTAGCCAGTCTCATACAAACCTTCCTTCATAACATTTTAAAATTCCTTTCCCTTCTCCTCACCAGGTATGCAAAACAAACCCCCCAAAATGTAAGAAGTTGTTGGCACTGTGGGTTTTGTGATTTAAGAACATTCTGAATAAGCTGTCCAGCCTTGTCCTTCTTGCCTTTCCCCATGGGTTATGGTGAACGACCCAGCTGTCTCAGCAGTCCTTCCTAGTCCTCTGGCCATGCCTGTCAGTGTTTGGTACATTGCAAACCACGAGTCTTAGGGATAAATGTTACAGATGGCACTGCTCAAGACATCTGGCTCCTCTCAGCAGCACCGACATGATCTGGCCATGGTGGTTGGGAACCATTTTCTGTTGGCCATGACCAGAAAAACCCTGGGTACAGGAGAAAAGGACAGGTAATTTTCCACACAAAACAATGAAAAAGACAAAAAATCAACAGGACAGAGGAGAAAAAGCATCTAAAATTTAGACTGCCCAGAATGAGTTCCTCCATAATTACAAGTGGCCTAATACTGGTCCTAGGGGACCTGCCACCTTGTGCTGGTTTTCTTGAAAATATGTCATTTTCTGGGGAAAGGGGTCAGCTTCAAGTGTCCTCTGTTGAGATCCTGCTTGGGAATTGAGGACATTTAGGCTGTTTCAGACAGAAATTACTACCCTGTTATTGGCTGCTCCCCACTAACTCACTTCTAAAGCTGATTCAAGGTACACATTGGTATCTCACAAACAGAACACGACTGGATTTTTGAAAAACCTAATTCCAGGTATTTTTCTGGAAGGGTTTCTGAAGGAAACTCCCCAAAGGCCTTCCTCTGTTCCCATCTCTGCACCTTGCATAAGGACACTAAGGTACCCTTAACTGCTGTCCCCCACCACTTTTACCAAAACACCCTGATTACCAGTCAGGCTGGGTTGCCACCCATGCAGGGGTCCTTGCTGAACTCAGCTGGAGCTGTGAGGCATCTTTGCATTACTTCCCTGCTCTCCCTCTTTACTTCATGCGGTTTTGTCTTGCACAGATGGCACAGTGCCATCTGTGACCATTGCCACTGCACTGCCATGGTGGCCCAAGGATGCTGCTGCAGGGAGGGAGGCCGTGCACGTGGTCTGCCAGCAGCTTTTGGAGAGGGAAAGCACCGTGTGAACATGTGTGGTGCTGCTCTGTGGGGTGTGCCACTCACACACAGCCGCTTTGTTTTGTCATTTTAGGGACACTATTGGAAATGACATTCATTGTAATGTGTTTATCCTACTGGATTTAATTAGAAACATTCAGCTTTAATTAAGTGTTTGTTTTGCAGTCCCAGTAGTTCTATTTTGATAAGGCTCTGTCATGCAAATGCTAAATGAAGCTGAGGAAGTAGATTACTGCATGTCATAGCTCCTGAGTAATGATTAAAGACAATGCAGTGTGAGATACAGTTGCTGAGAGTGGGAGGCAACTCTGTGCTTTTTTTCAAGTGTTTACTTCATGCTTTCCAGGAAATTTCCTGTACTATTAGTTCTGGGTGTCCTCAGACCCATTCTTTGCTCTCCAGCATCCTCCTCCCAGGACTTTTTCAGGGACTGACAGGGGTGCAGTGGGCACAGAGAAGGTTGTGCTGTGCCTCTGACTCCTCCATCCTTCCACCCAGGACAGGACACCCAGGACAGGGGGACCAGGGACAAAACAGAGCTCCATGCAAAAAACAGGGCTCTTTTTCTCTCTCCTTTTCTCAGTAAATCTGCAATTTTTCCTTTCTATACAGAGTTTGGGTGCTAATGCTGCAGCTGCCTGACTTGCCCATGCATGGATCACTCCTTATATATAAAAAGGCTGCATATTCTGTAGCTGCTGCCTCTGTTAATGGTTTTTTCTATTTACCTGCAAACATTTATTGCTTGAAGTGTAACCTGAAGCTTAGCAGAGAAATAGGTTCCAGTTATAATTAACACATAGGGAACAGATCTAAGCAAGAGTTTTCACACAAAGTCATACTAATGCATGAACTCTTGCTTTACAGCTTTACAGATGAAAGATGTTTTTCACATCAAATAACATAAATACTAGTTTGGGGTTTTTTTTGAGAGTGTAACAGTGAGCAGAGAAAAGAATTCTGTGCCTCAGACCCAGGAACATAGATCAGCTCTGACTGAGGAATTTCTACCTGTGAAGAGCCACACCACTCCATAATGACAGTCTCTTTCCCTTGATTAGGTCATCATCAAAATTAACAACCCTTTATTGCTGGCCTGGTGTCCTCTCCCTCTGGAGGTTCAGTCCTAAAGGAGATGAAATATTATCAAAGGAAGACAAATCCCCTCTCAAACAGATTTTGCAGTCAGACTGTGGTTTGTGATCAGATGAGGCAGCTTTGTGCAGAGCTTTTGAACCTCTGGAGATTGCTTTTCTGGGGAGACAGAGCAGGTTGAGCACCCAGGGCAAGACACCCTCCCCAGTGCAGTGTCCTGCAGGTGGAGCTTGCCCTTTCCTGGGGGGTCCCTCTGTCTCTGGATAGGTACACAAACAGATTGTGATTTGCCTTCTCTGCTCTTTCTTTTCTGTACTAACAGCCTCTCGCCCAGTCTTCCTACTCTCACCCTGTCTTTGAATCTCTTCATTTTGCACTTGGAAGTTTTTCTGCTTTCCTTCTGTACTTTCCCTTTTCCTGCTTGACTTTCCCAAGGTGATTTACCTTCAGTAAACAGCTTCTGTGCTCAAGAACCTGCTGTTGTTCTTGGCAGAAACATCCCTTACAAACCACAGACAGGTAATTTCCACAGTAGGAGCTTCATGACATTGGTCAGACCTAGATCTCCAAATGTTAAGATACTCATGCAAAAACTATAGTTTAATATGTGAAATATTAATAGTATTTACATTTTGTGCCATAGCATAAAAGAATTTGCATTTTAATAAATGTAAATTGCCTTCCTTGAGTTTATTGTATATTCTGTCCTCCAACAATCCATCATGAGAATCAGGCATGACAAACAGCCACAGAAGTTCCCATGGTGTTTTGAAGCCTGCTAAATACACCACACACAGCAACAGAAGCCTTTAGAAGTCAGCTTTGTCTCCAGATTTAAAGTGTCCCTTGTTCACACAGCTCTCTGCAGTGCTGCTGGCCGGTCTCCCAGCCCCACTGGAAAGCAGCCTGATATGGGTTACGTGCAGGAGCCAAGCAGTAGCTCCTCCATTTGCAAAATATGGTGGAAAGAGATAATCTCTGTGCATGGGGTGTTGGGATGAACACATGGATGGGCTGTGGACCATTCTCACCTCACCAAAACTCATGCCAGGAAAGGAGCAGACCTTCTTGCCTTGGCTGTGGCTTCACTCCTCACAGGCACTCATTGAGAAACAAGCCACACTTTGTCTCTAAGGCAGAAAGAAGTGAGAGAGAATGCTCTGAAAAGTGGTGAGAGAGAATGTTTTGAAAAGTGGGAAGTGAGGACTACCACACAGCTGCTCTGCCAGCTCAAAAATGTTCCAGCACAATGATAACAACACCCTTATAAGTGAAGCCTTTCCCTGATGGAACCTGAAGCAACTGTGCAGCTGGTCTGGGAGATGGAGGAAGGACGTAGGCCTGGGCATGGGCTTGGGCAGGAGTACCTCCTTCCTTCTGGCAGAAAATGTGGTGCTGCAAATCTCCCTGGTGGATGTGTTGAAGCTTTATGAGGGACCACCGTGGTGCATTCCAGGAGTCACAAATGGCAGGTGAGGCACAGGAGGGGACCTTTGCCACAAGGCAGATCAGACCCTCTGCTACTTCGTGAGAGCAGTGAAACTGGTAGGGGACCTGCATGGGGTCTGTGGCACAACTGAAGAACGTGCCACCCAAATGCATAAAACAGTCATTTTCTCCCACCTCTTTCCACTAATTTGGGGGATGAGTGCTTGGACATCACTCTTAGGAGAGGCACGGGCTGTGTGGCACTATGGTTCCAGAATCTGAAGCCCTGAACTTAATAGTGAGGGCAAGTAAGACCATTCTAAATATTTGTTGTCTGGAGCTGACAAGTGATGTGAAAAAACATGAAGCCTTACATAACTCCATCTGGGTAGGTGAAAGTTTTCTCCTAACTCCAGCCTAAAGCAAATTGTTTACCATTTACTTTCTTCTTGGCTTGACAAAGTAGCTGTTATTAAAAGCAGATTTAACCATGAAGAAATGCCCTTTGCACTATTGTCTACCCCTTTCCATGCTGCAGAAGCTGGATTTCAACAGCATGTTTTGGGATTCTGGGGCACTGGTAACATTAGCCCATCTCTCCTCCTCACACTGCCTTCTTCTGCTTGTCTGTGGGATAAACTTTCCTTGGCACTTCTTCCCACACACTTCAGATTCGCTCTCCCAGCATTGTAGCAGTGATTTATGTGCTTCTGTGCTAGCAGCCCACCACTGTGTATTGGTAGGATTACATAAAGATGGGTGACAGGGAGAGCTCTTAATCACCACATGAAAAAAGTATTTAACTGTTACCTGTCTCACAGTGAGGAGCAGTGCTTTTAAAGCCCTTGTAACATTTCCATGCTTCAAGCTCAGAATCTTATTTTAAATCTCCTGTCATCACATATGAGCCTTGACATTTGGTACAGGAATTAAAAATATTTATGTATCAGCTTTCAGGGAAAGAACATGCAGAGTGTTAATGGCCTTTCAAGTTCAGGTTTTGGCTCCCATTCTGAGTTCCTATTCTCTCTGGATGTCCTGTATCAAAAACAAAGTCTCATTTTCCTTTGTTATGCACACAGATACACACAAACGCTGAAAAGCAGCTAGCAGAAGTGAACTGACATGCCACCTGCTCATGAATACCCATTTCTCAAAACCATGCTGGAATAACTTCCTCTGTTAACTTTTATTCCAAAATAGTGTTTTACCAGTGTATTATAACCAAACAGCTAAAATACAGCAGGGTGTTCTTTCCCCTCAAAACAAGACTTAAAGACTTAAGACTGCTCCCTTTCTACTTCCTATGTGATTTATTACATGCATAAATGTACAGCCTTTCCCCAAGGCAGACACCTCATCTTCTTTGGTATCTTGAACACACAGCAGATGTTTAGGAAGTAGAAAACTTATAGTGTAACAACAAGAGCTAGAATATAAAGATATGTGACTGTAACAAATGTTGTGGTAACAACATTAGAGTTTTGTGGTTTGCAGTTTCAACTTTGACTTTCAGAAAGTGACATTTATATGCGCTCTGGGAATGTGATAATAATCTTGGTACTCCAAAGTAATTTTCCAGTTTGAATGATAATATAGAGCAAATTAATTTCAGTTCTTAGATTAAGCATCTCCCCTTCCCTAGATGGTAATGAGTCAAAGCTACTACAATAAAATTTAATGTCTGCTGTCCTGTTCCTTTAGCTCATATGCATTCAGTAAAAATATAAATCCAGAACTGTTGATTAATGGTCTTTCCATACAAAACTAGCTCCTAATGTTGACCGTTCTGTGCACTCACAAAGTAATTATAACTTCAGTGTGTAAGAAACAAACCAAACCAAACTAAAACAACAAAAAACTTTATTGCACCACATCTCTGTTTGCAGAGACTCCACATTTTTTCCTTTTAAAATATTTACAAGGACATTTTTCATTCAGTGTTTTCAGTGGAATGCTGCCCTAAAAGTGGTGCAGAACCCAGTGGGTGTTCACTGCAGATGCTACTAAATTTGATGAAGGTGGAAGACAGGGTAAACTCAAAGAATACTGATAGGTGAATTACTGGCTGGAAATAGAAAGTCAGTTTGAAACACTGATGTTCTTTAGCCTCTCATCAGACAATTCAAATCTGGAGAAGCAGAAGAGGTGACAAAAGTGCCCTAACAAAGTATCCAGATGACTATGTTAATAATCTGATCTTGGTTTCCAAAGAACCCTTCTTTGTTTCAGTACAAAATGCTATCGGAAAGAGCATCATAAAATTGTTGCTCCATTCTGGAATGAAATAGAGGTGTTTGGTCCTGGGGAGAAATCTAGAGGGGGTGTCCTTAGTCTGGAGACTCTGCAGGGAAAGGATTGGTCCCAGAGATGTGTGGACCCTTTTATACATTTGAGTATTTTCTAAGGTTGTCACATACACACACAGAGCCCTGGAATCCACTGCTCACTTTTGAGCCCTGCACTACAAGAAAGACACTGAGGTGCTGAAGTGAGTCCAGAGAAAACCAATGGAGCTGGTGAAGGGTCTGGAGCACAAGTCCCATGAGGAGTGGTAGAGGAAGCTGGGGGTGTTTAGTCTGGAGAAAAAGAAGCCTGAGGTGACCTTATTGCTGTCTACAGCTACCTGAAAGGAGGCTTTAACCAGGTGGGGGTCGGGGCTCTTCTCCCAGGTAACAGGCTGTAGGACAGGAGGAAATGGCCTCAAGTTGCACCAGGGAAGGTTTAAGGAAAAATTTCTTCATGGAAAATGTTGCCAAGCACTTGAACAGGCTGTTAAGGGAAGTGCTTGAGTCACTGTCCCTTGAGGTATTAAAAAAATTTGTGGATATGATCTTATGATTTCGGGGACATGATCTATTGGTAGATTTGTCAGTGTTGGATTAACAGCTGTACTTAATGGTCTTAAAGGTCTTTTCCAATCTAAATCATTCTATGATACTGTGGATAATTTGGATTGGGGGTTTGACATTGTCTTTTTGATGTGCTTCCCAGTATAAAAAAAACTTATTTATCAGCAGAAAGATGAATATTGAGGGTATTTTGTAGTCATAAAGAAGAAGTTTAGATACATTCATAAACATAAGTATCCTAGCCAAGGCAAACAGGGAAAGCCTAGTGTTTTGTTTACAAAGAGATAGCTGCCCTTCAAATATTTACAAAGAATGAAGGCAAATTCAAGAGCTGTTGGCAGAAGGACTGGAAGCAGTATTGAGGATCTTCATGCAAGCTTATTACTCCTGGGGTGAAAAAAAGACTTAGACTTTGCAAGAATAGTTAAGCCTGAAATTATGAATGTAACTATGAAAAAGAAAAAGAAAAGAAAAGAAAGAATTTAAATACAAAAAATGCCAAACAAGTTCTGGATCTGCAGTCACATTTCTTGATATTACCCTTTCAGTTTCTTTGATTAAGGAAGATCATGTGCCTGAGGGAATAAATCCTTGTGTTAGCAAATGTGAGTTACAAAGAGGTTAGGAATGTTCCCACCTATCTGTGGACAAGGACAATGTGTGCTACACATTTTATTTAAAAAGGAATGGCAGGTAAGAAGAGAGGGATGTCTAATTACCTCAGCCTGGCTGAACAGGTTGAGTTTCCATGCCTGGGGATGGAAAGATGTGCCTCAGCTGAGAGAAGTGTGGGTAATTTAGGACAGGGCAGAGAGGAGTGGAGAGAGTGAGGAAACAGGGAACTCAGAGTGTGTGGATGGACCAAGGGGCTTGGGAAAGAGAGGACCACATCTTGGCCTCTGAGATGATGGAAAGGGGGGGACCATGTGGATTAAACTTCTGATGGGCAGAAAACAGGACATATTCTTCACGAAGATAAAATAGACTGGGGAAAATTTGTTTTCTGGTCTTACTTATTCAGCATTTTACTTCCAGCAATTCTGGTTATTTACTTGTTGTTGTTTTTGTTTACAGACAGCAACTGTTTGCCTGGCTCTAGTTCATGATTTTGCCTTGTGAGGAGTCATTCCTGCACATGTCAGAGGCATTTCAGTGTGCCTCTTTGAAAGCACAGGAGAGCCAGGTCTGCCCTGAGGCTCTGGCCAGCACAAGGGCTCATTGTGATGTTCTGGCCATGCTCTGCTGCCCTGTGTGCAAATTGGCAAACGAGGTGCTGTGTCTGCCAGTCTTACTGTGGGTGTCCTGCAGCTGTGTTCTCTTTCAAAGGCTTTGCACCATGAATAAAGGGGGTGAGAGTTATCTGCTTTCCACCTCACACGTAGACTTTTCAGGGCTATTTCTGTCCTTCGAATGTGAGTGTAAAGTGCTTGGCCATCTCATGTGGCTCAGGATGAGCTTTTTTGCATGGTGGTGCCCACTGGGGAAATGTCTGCATCTGATGGCTCTTCAAGCTCTTATGAACATGAAGAGCTGATGGCCAGAGCCTCCTTTAGTTCTGCCTTGTGACAGAGGAGTTGTCAGTCCATGCCATTTGTCAGAAACTAGTTCCATTTATGTTGTTTGAGAATTGCTGGACTTTTCCCCCAACAGATTTAGAAGAAGAGCTTCATCTTCCTCCTCTTGATTTCTTTGAGTTTAAATTGTTGGAATGAATTAAGGACAGACGACATATTCCTAAACATTTAGTCTGTAAGATTAGGTACTTTGCCTCCTAACACTGTTCACAGTCTTGCTAGTGCCAGATCCTCATGACTGCAATGGTTATAAACTCAGTTTCCATCCCAGAACTATTTGAGGCCCATCCATAGCCATTTGTTCTTGTTCCAAGGCTGTCTTCCAGTCTGAATAGCTCTTTTCACTCCCTGGTATTCCCCTTCCTCGAGGGGTATTTATAAAAAATTCTCCTATCATCTTTCAGCTTTTGCTTAGTTAGAGGCTGAGCAAGGACATCTTTCTTAATCTCCCCTAACAATTCTGGTGACTTTTTTCCTGCACCTCTTCCTATTTGAACTCTTTTTGGATATGGCTGATTGGAGTGATCAGCAGCAGTTTACTATCTGATGTGTCTGTAGATTGAGGAGTGCTTTGTTTAAGACCTGTCTGCTGGAGTTATCTATTCACTTTGGACCCTGTTATGCAAGTAACAACAAGAGTTCTGTGGGAATAAACAGCACCACTCACTGCTCTAAGGCAGATATATCCATCTCAGGTATTGGATAGGGGAAAGGAGAAAAAAGAATACAGTACAGCTGACACAAGCAGATCTTCACGGAAACATCTTGGAGCCATCGGATCTTGCAAAAAACTTATCTGAAATCCACACCCTGATGAGCAACCCTTGCGTAATGTGCTCGATAAACAAGCAAGATGTGCAGGCCTGTCTCATCTGACTGGAAGACTCAGAGGTATGAAAATCAAGCTCTTAAGACAGGGCAGCTCCAGCAAATCTTCCTCTTTGGGGGTCAAGAGCATGAGACAGCCTCCTTAGGCCAATAACTGGTAAAGCAGAGATCTGCCATGGAGCAATCCAGATTTGTTTCCCACTGACACCACTGCAAACACCAGAAGTCCTGCCAGCAGACTTTGGCTCTGTCCTTGTACAGTGGCTCACTGGCCCTGATCCAAAGGAAGAGCTGTAAAGATCCAGAAAGACCAAACCATCCTCTACCATAGATAAATATTTCCAGAAAGCATTTCAAGGTACAGTGCCATGGCCAGATGATCACCACTGCCCTACATCCTATTCTCCAACAAATCCTTTCCTGCTGGCCTTGCTGCTCCATGTCCAGCTGCCTGTTCTTGCCACCACACCTCAGCTTCATGCCTAATGCTTGGTCATGCAGCTGTGGACCCCCTCTAGCCATTGCATGGAAGACAGGTTTGATGTTGTGAACAAGTGGGATATAGACCAAGGTGGAGGGTTGTGCAAAGACCACTGATGACATGTTGCCCTTGGAACAGGCCAAGCTCCTGATTGGCTTCCAGGCACTCAGTTGTCATCTTGGGATGCAGTTGTGCTTGATCTAATATTTTTCAAGGTTTACTTGTGAGAGATTTTCATGCTGTGGAAGATATACTAAACTCTGTTTTGAGAAGCTGCCAAATGCTGCAATTTAACTGCTGGATCAGCCTCCAGATTCAGGGAATCTAGGCTGCAATTTATTTTCATTTGGTGTATTTCCTCAACCCTCCCTGTGGAAAAAGTTGTATTTGCTAGAGGCACAATGCTGCTGGGTAATGGAAAAAACAGTGGCTGATCAGATAAGTGTTTTCCACTGCACTATGCAGTATGGACCAAATTCCCCTCTCACTGGGATCTGGTGTACCAGAGAAGCACAGATATTAAACAGGCTGATGTCTACTCTGATAAGGTGCTTATTGTACTGCCTGGCTTGCAGCACATGTTGTGAGTTTGTAAATGTAAGTTATTCCTCTCCTACACTCTGCATAATTTTTCTTGGAAATGGTTCTCAAAGCTTCAATGGCATGATCTAGAGTAAGGCTGACTTGTCCCTATTCAACAGTTTTTTGTCCCACTCTCCCTCCCCACCACACAAGACAGCTTATTTGGTCTCTGGGAGAGCTGAGATTATCACAGCTTGAGCACCAGTTCTTACATTGTTCTGGTCCTTGGTTACTGTGTTCAAGATGTTCTCACTTTGCACCACACCACACACTTGCCCATTCATTACTTTCTCCTGCTTTCCTCCTTGCATCTTGTCTTTATGCGCTGTATCTTTCCACTCCTGTGTCTCTGACAATTTGTTTCATCACCCTCCTCTTTTTCTTCTTGCTTTCCTCTAGTAAATTAACATTAGTTTCATTTGCCTTGGTGTCTTTCATTGCATATAATTTCTTGGTGTTCTCCTCTTTCCTTTATGTTCTTTTTTTTTTGTCTGTTGTTTTTCACACCTTGAGGGACCTTGGGCAGCTTCTTGGATGCTTTTTACAGAACTGGTCATTGACCACTGATTTTGTAGAAACCTTCTTGTCCCAACACAGCAAAAGCTCTGGCTGTCTCCATGCACTGTCCATGTTTGTGAAGGGTCAGGCATCTCCCCTCCCCTGCAGGGGCTGCTCAGGGCACCACGTCAGAAAGCCAGAAATGGGGGGAGTAGAGAGCCCTGTGAGCCCCACCAGTGCATGGCAGCACCAATTCTTCCAGCACCATTCCTGCTGTCTGCAGGAGGTGATGGTGCTGCTAGCTCTGTGCACTTTGCAAAGCTGTTTCATGGCTGTTTCATGGGCTGACTCAGTGAATGATTTATTGCCAGGGGACAGACTGAGGGGAGAGAAGAGGCTGTGGGTGGTGGATGGAGGACACAGGGAGAAGGATGGTAGAGAACAGCTTGCGAGGGTCCTGCCTGCAGGACCAGGTTACTCTGGAACCTTATTTCAGACAGAAAAATAAAAGGGTAACTCTGATCATATTTATAGAAAAACCCATCAAGGCAGGGTTTTACTGGACAGCACATTAGACATGTTGGAGTGGGAAGTCCAGTAGTAAGATATTTCTATTGGAGATGTGATAAAATATTAAGCAGCATGGTTAGGAACTCATTTTTGAGCTCAGTTTGCTGGAAGAGATGTGTTCCCCTAAGAAACAGACCTGCAAACTGATGTGCCTGCTGTGCAAAGTAGCTTTTCCCTTCTCTTGCTGGTTTTCTTGATCTTTTCCCTACCTGTCTTCACCTCTACTCTTTGCAGCTCTCGGTCACATCTTATCCTGATTGCTAAAGATTAAATACTGTTTTGCATAAGCCTGTGCAGGTGCCTTGTGGTCTTTTCCCTTCTGGTTGCTGTTTCAGATGGAGGGGACATAAAGCCTCAACAGGAATTTCAGTAGAGTTGAGATGCAGATAGAAAATGTTCACTGGCTGTGGGGCACATCTAGAAGCAGGATCTAATGGAAGATTTCAGTCTGCACATGAATGTGGTCTGATCCTGAAACAGGGATTCTTGTTTCTGCACTACAGTGAAGGTGACTGGTAATGGCAAAGACAGGAAAGTGGGTATTTTTGGTGTATAGTAGCAACTCTGACATTAAAACTTGCGTATAGAATGGGATTAATCTTGAAATGGCCACCTGACTCAAAACCAGGAGATGTTGCCATCATTAGTATTTCAGCCCAGTCCCTAAGAGTGTGTGGCAGATCCAAGCTGAGGTATGAATCTGTTTTTTTAACGTTTTAGCAGAGGCAAGTACTTTTCAGATTTTCTTTCTGATTATAGCTATCTCCTACCTGATACCAAGGTTTTAGGTCTGTTTGTTCTGAAAAAGAAATTGTGAGATTTTACCTATTCCCACTGTTTTTCATTGAATCTTTGACTGAAATCTTGCTATTAGCAACAGAAACTGTCTTTAGGATTGCTGCAGCTGTTTTTTATGGAAAATGTTTTGTATTTCCAGGCCAAAGTATGACATGATCCTGAATCATGCTAAGAAGTCTAAACTACCATCATATTAATAAGATTTTAAGGCATTCATCACTTCACCCAAATTAGTAAATAACATAAGAAACATTCATAGTTTACTTCAAAATTTCATAAAAGTGCAGTGATTCCTTCCAGTGATTTCCTAATGAAAACACCCCGGATTTTATGTATTTGTGCTCAAATCCCAACATTTCAACATTCCTGATGCTGCAACTACTGTTTGCCCCAATTTAAATGTAGGAAGAGTTTCAGATTTTATTGTGAGAGCTCGAAGCTTCCAAGTATAGTCTCCCAAGAAGGGTGAAGCACTTCAGGGTCTCTATAAGGTTATATCTTAGTTGCCCTCTTCTCTCCACAGAAGCAGCTGCAGAGAACACACATTACTAAAATGTCCAAGCACATGAGATTACTTTCTGACATATGCAAATGGCCACCAAGTTTTCATCTTACTGATCTCTGAATCTCACCAATTATTCTGAAGCTGGCTTAGGCACATGGTAATTACAGCACCAAGAATTGTCTGCAAGTCCAATCAAAATACCAGTAAGGCAAAAATGTTATTAAAGAGAAATATCTATTAATTTTGATGCTTTAATGTAAACTTGCCCATATCTGCAAGGGTCATCATGTGATCGTGATATTTTGTGTTCTAAAATATGGCAAATTAAAACATTAAGCATTTGAAGGTTATTTTGATTTTAAAGTTCTGGTAACATTTTAAGGGAAGAAAAAAACCAATGTCCTTTAAATCTCCGTAAGGCAGAGTTATGACGGACTTTTCATGTATCCTCCCTTTTGCTCAAAAGCCTTTGTTAGTATAGGTAGGTTCTAAAACCTACCTGAAAGTCTGACAGGCTGAGTGCACCAAAAGGTTCTGGATTGGGGAAATACCACTCTCCCAGAAGTTACTAACCATGAGGTGGGCATGAAAATATGTAGGACTGCACATCAGTAGGGATTACATAGTTTATAAATACTGCCACTAGTAGGACTGGATTGGATCTAGCTCTTGATGAACAGAAAAAGATTAGAAAAGTAAGCAAAATTCTAGATTAAAAAGAATTTTAAAAAATATCCAGATCACCATGCCAACCCATAAATTCATGGGACAACTTCATCTAGAATATTTATTTCAGTTCTGGTAGTCCTCAAGAAAAACTATGCCAAACCATTCCAGGCATTTCCAGTGGAGGTGGTGAAAATGATTTAAAAGGCTGGAGAAATTTCTGTGGAACCAAATTGGACTTTTCAAATGTGAGTTGCATGAAGAAGGACTTTGTAAGAATGCATAGAGGAACAAGTCACAAGGAGAGGCAAACTACATCCAACCTTCATGAAATGGAGTATGACAAGGCATTATATGTCAAAAAAACAGATAAGAAATACAGAACCCAATCTAACTGTGTGTTTGTAGCATCTTGCTGTTGATGAAAAGTATCTGTACTTGGTTGAGACAGAGTGTTCACAGTGTATGGGCAATAGAGCAGAAGAGAAGTGGGAAGGAGGAGCAAAGTCCCAGTGCATCCCTTTGCTCTCATTTCCCTACTAAATGAAACTTTGAATATTTTATTGAATAGCTATTATGAAATCATAGCAAACACTAATTTGCATGTTTTGACAAATGCATGCATGTACATGCAATTCACTGTAAGCTCTTTCATATCTTGTCCCCATACAATGCCCCTTCCAGCAGGGCATCCCTGCTTGCCCATTTGAGAGATCATGTCTGATGCTGACTTCTTTCAGGAGAAAGGTTATTGGATTAAATGGACAAGTTGCAGGATCTGTGTGACGATATGATAAAAAGAGAAGTGGGGGTATTGCAAAACAAAAGCCTTTAATCAAAATAAATATATTTCAAGCAAGGTTGCTCGTGTTCCTGATTGCAGCTAAGCCTGACGAGCTCTCTGAGTGTGTGTGTGTGCTGGTGCACGCAGGCATGTAACATTCACTCTGCATCAAGCAAATTGCCTTGGCAGCCTCCTGACAGCTGTGCTCCCTGTGCCTCTGAGGCTAGGTAAGAAGCCTGTTCTGTGCAATAGCATCAAGGGGAGACTTTCATTAGTTCCTACTAAAAATATCAATGGCTGCCTACAGGTAGTGGTTGTATCCAGTCACACATGAGTTTGTTTTTCAGCTGTTTCTTCCTGGATTGGATACTGATTGGATTTCAAAATTATGTATCTGTTGTATATTATCTAAGTTTCTGTATATGGGTGTCTGAACTGTAACTTACTGTTTTCTTAAGTGTATTTCTTTCTTTTATATTATGAGAAAGGTTCTGTACAAAAAATGATAAATACAACTTTTTTAAAGGCAATTAAAAAAATAATTTTTGTTTCCTATCTTCTACATTCCCATGTTCAGCCTCTACATATATCAATGTATGAATAATGTAAAAGCAGTGTAGTATTAACAGTTGTGGGCAGGAATGCAAAAGCAGAGCTAGCAGCAAAGGGCAGCTACTTGCTTACTGACCCAGAGGTCTGACAAATTCTTAGTTTTCCTGAGCCTGAGAGATATATTTCTTAAAAAAGGGATGATCCCCTGCTGTATTTCTTGATAATCAACTTCACCCAGTACTGAAGTCGAAGATATTTGCTCCCATCACACTTCTGCTTCCCCATGCCTGTTTGCAAAGAACATATCTGGAGAAGAGAGAAATGAAGCCATCAGTGCCTCTCTCTGCTCTTTCCTATCTTTTCCCGACCTCCCACTCCCTTCGGCTTTTCCCCAGGACAAGACCAATGGACTGACAAGCATCCACTGGTTTGGTATGTGCCCTGGTGCCTCCCAGGGCAGCCTGGAGCCACGGGGTGAGGTGTGCTCTGACTGTGGGGGGCTGCAGCCGCCTGGCTCCTTCTCTTCCCTCCTGCACTCCTGGATGCTCACAGGCAGCTTGTTTCCCTGCCTGTGGTTCCCAGAGCCAGGCAGGGAACTGTCCTTAGCTGGCAATGATAAAGCAGTGCCTGTAAGGTAGTATCTTTTTTGAAAAGTTAATTAACATCTTCCTATATAGAGAATTTTAAGCTACTGTATCTGGCAAGTGACTCTCAAAGCAGGTTAACCTTCAGTACTGCTGGGGATTGAGGATTTCAATTTAAAGGGTCCCAAATACCATTTTTTGCCTATTTTCTGTCACAGAGCTCCACTATCCCACAAGTACATAGTCATCATTTAGACACTATTAAACACAAAGGAAAAAAAGGAAAATTATTATTTCTGGGTTTTTTTTTTTTCCTTTTTCTTCTTTTTCTTTTTAAAGATTTTAGTGTGAAAGAGAAAATGCAAGGGAAAGCTTCCTTTTGCTGTTTGGTAGCATGCTTCCATGACAAAGAATAAAGATGTTATCAGGCTTTTGAAAAGCATATGTGTGTGATCAGGGGGCAGAGAGGTTGAGAGCAAAATATTATTAATAGACATAACATGAGAAAACCTCAAATTACAGTTCCTCACTTAAGCATAAGGAAATAAATTAGAGGAGACTAAGGAATATCTTACCCAAAATTGAGACTCTGATCAGACCAAAATCTGTCTAATCCACAGTTCATGCAAAACAAAATTACATGCCAGGAAGTCAAACAGCAGAGAACATATCTGCCTGAGTTTGCACTACTTTTAAGCGGCAGAAGCCTCTACAGGTTCATTCTCTATAGTCACTTCATATGGCATGCCCAGCTGAGAATAAACGTGAAGACTGTTTTTGGGAAGAGCAGAGCATCTGCCAGGTCTCTTGGAGCAGGGATGGAGGAATCTTGGTATGGAGGAGCAATGTGCCACTTCTCTGCTTGCCCTGTGACAAACCAGGCTGGAGATGAGCTCTCCCTAAATCCCAGCAGGAAGCCTGCCTGGCAGCCAACCCTGTCTCTTCTGTACATCAGAATCAATTTGATGCATGGCCTGAACAATCAGGTTTAGATTATGAACATTAGGGGTGCTCTTTCTGTGTGACACTTGATCAGGAATGAAAGATGATGGGAAGGAGTGAAAGGCAATGTATTCCACAGCTTATTGTACTTCTCCTGTGACACTCTTGTTAACCCACATAAGTGTCACTCCATCATTCATCTCTGCTTCCTAAGGCACCTACTAAACCCATTTATTTCTTTATTAAGTCAACAAAGAATTGTGAAAACTGTAGTCTGGGGGCTTTTTGCTCCTTAATGACGGGCATTAGTTCATAGGAATTAGAGTGCTACAGAGAGGAAGAGTTTGTGTATATCAAATCTGCAGCTTTTTTGGAGCCAAAGACCTGTAAATTGTCTCATAAGCTCTTAATCACAGAGAATTTAGTGTGTAGTGAGAAATAAAGTCTTTCTCTTTACTAGGCCAGGCTTTTACCCTGTCTAAAGTGGTGCTTGGTTACATACCTGTACCATGCAGAGATGATTTAAGCTGTTCTTATGGGCCTCAAGCCTCTTCATGGGATGGGTTTTTGTTTTTCTCTGATATAATATATTTGAGAACCCTGTCTTGGGTAAGTACTTTCTGGTGGGACAGGCCACGTCTCTGCTGACAGCTACTGTGGGACAGAGCTGAAGGTATGGTGGAGAAATTACCCTTTCTCTGACACAGAGATCACATCTGCGTATCCTTTCTGGAATTTCAGCTCCAATCATCTGCTAACACACTGTGCTTCTCTCTCTGAAACATCATCTGGTTTTGTCTTCAAAATGATACCTCGCTTCCTTTGTGTGTCACCTGCTGGCTGTTAATGGAATAGTTAATTATGATGACTCTTAGCAGCACCCAGTGCCTTGCTGGGCTGAATGGCTCCATGTCACAGAGCTGTGGTGTTAGTAGCTCCTTCTGGGCTTTTACACCTATCTTTAAGAATCCATTCAAGAAACTGTATTTTTTCACAATTATTGCTACTTTGAGCACAGAATTTGTTACTTGAGTACAGCTCATGGAGAATACCATGTGTAAATAGGCTGTTGACAAAAATTATTTTTCCTGTGGTTCCTGTCCCTACACTTGGAATCAGATTTTTCAGACGTTTGGGAAAAGTACTTCAGTTTGATTAAAGGCCAAAATTCCCATGTGGAGTTTTCTGCATCAGATTAATGTTACCATGCTAGAACAGGGCAATATATTCAGAACATCATTCAAGGTAAACAGGATACCACCAGCTGGGACACCAGCTAACACACTGGATTTGTGTAGTTAATTACTTATTTTGTGGTTTATTACATCCTTAAAAGGAGATGCTGAACTTCCATGAGTCCAGCTGAGTATAGCACAAATTACAGACACTGATACAGTACAGATACACAAGACTGAGCTTCATCTCTGGGAGGTACATACTGCAGTTTTGTCTTCACACTGTTGGTTGCTGCTCTCTTTTTGAGTGCCAAAGCATACAGCAAGCCAGAAGTGCAGCAAGCAACAAGCCCTTGGATAACCTGTGATGTGGAAGAGGTTGGCAGCATCGTGCAGGATTTGCTGAGGTCCCGCCTCTGTTCCCAGCAGTACCCTGCCTTAGCTGTGCCATTTGCAGTAAGAATCTTTGTGTCTGCTGACATGAGGGGCAGATGATGAGGTTCATTTGTGCAGCCCTCCAGCAGCAGGAGCAAGGGCTGTCTCTCCTGTTCCATGCTCTTTTGCCAGCAGCCTGGGCTTGCTCCACTGCTGGTAACAAACCATTTGGATCATTCTCCTGCGTGTTTTAGTGTGAGCTGTGATTGACAGTGCTTATGGCTGGATGCAATGTAGCAGGGCTAGAACAGCACATGCACGATTTTGAACCTGACTGTGACAAAAGACAGAGAGGGTTTCCTTGCAATGGTTGGCCAAGTTGTGTAAAATGATCAGATCAATTACTTGAAGTGTTTATTTTCTGGCCAGACAGCGGCTCCATTTTGGCTTGCCCAAGCGAGAGTAGTACCTGAATATAAATGGAAGCTGCCAGTAACACAAGAAAGAATTCAAACCAGGTAGTTGTAACAGTGCATTGAGTTATTGTTGCGCCACAGGAAATTCTCAGGGGAGTGGAAAAGGCTTGTACCTGGCCAAAAACCCAGGGAGAAAACTGGTATGTGAAGATGTGTCCTAAACCCATGCTCACTCTAAGATGAAGGTCTTTGTCTAAAGAACTGTGCAAGGCTGGAGAAAACAAGGTGGAAATCCTGGAGCTGAATGCATGTTTTGAGAAAATATTTTGTCAGTCTTCAAACTGAAGTAGGCAATTTAATTCTTTACATCCCCATAACATGAATCTTCTGCTATGAGGGATTTTCAGAGAGGCAACCAAGGTTTTGTATGCAAGGAAAAGTGAAGCTTAGGTAGAACTAGTCCAGTTTCTTGTTGCTTGCCATTCTTGTACAAGGTCAAGAGTATTTCAGAGTGAGAGGTTTTCCTCCAACAACCAGCACAGGTCACTGTGGAAACTAATCATCACCTCTGAAGAGATGTTTTCCAGTGACAGGCATGAACTAGACATGAACAGACATTTAGCAAAACAGTGAGAACTTCTCCTGACCTCTGAAACTTCTTCTTACCAGTTTGTGATTGAAAGTCAACAAAATATAATGTAGTCAATAAAATCAACAGATTATTCATAACAACATTAAGACGTTCTCCTGAGCCTGCAATATTTTGAAAATTTAAATGCATTTTTTTCAGTAATTACAGTCCTATCTCATTTAAATAACTGGCATAACTGACCCATTAAAATATGTATGTACACAGTTACTTCATAAGGCTAATAATATGTTACTAGAGCCTAGGGTTTGTTGATATAAGTAAAATCTAATTTTTGAGACTTAGTCTTAAAAATAACTGTGAAATGTATTTTACAACATTAATAGTGGATGAGGTGCTTTCCAGAGTAGACCAAAGTTTTTTTCCAGGGAATTTATGAGATCACATGTTATAGTAATAATGTGATGTGCAGATAAAAGTGATGCCTTGGAATGACTACTTAGAACAGAGGCTAGATGAAGTTAAGAGAATAAAAGCAGGTATTTATTAAAGGCCTTCAATAGCTACACTTTGGGCAGACAAGAGCTACACCCAAGAGGGATGATGGTCACAAATTTTTCAGACAGTTATGAGTTTGGTCTATTTACGTATCAGGGGTTAATCCTCCAATTACAGATTCAGGTAATGAAGTCATTTACACCCCAGTTTGTTCCACACACCCCGCCCCCCCCCCCCAGCACACTTTTGTTTATACTTTTCAGGATCTGAGGCAGTAGTGTGTCCTAGAGTTTCAGGCCTAGAGGAATAGTTTTGTCTGACCAAAATGTGAAGACAGTAGCAAACACTCTATATGGAGTTTAGAGTTATACACTAAAGCTGTACAGGATTTGAAAAACATAAAAGCTAAATCCTAAGGCCTCAAAGGTTACAGTATAAATAATCTCCCAAATCATATATAGATCTTAGTAAATTAGCTGAAGGACATTTGTACTCCATTTGTAGTTCTTATGGTACTCAGAGTCCTTTTCTTGACATTTTTTTAGTGACACTGTTAATGTGTTATGTGGACATGCACATCTAGAGCTGGATCTTGCACTGTTTCTCATGTTCTTCCAATGGTGCAACACAGTGGATTGAAGGTGGATCAAGGTACCTCTGGATCAGAGCTCCCCAGCACTGAACAGCAAACAGCGTGGTCTTGTGAGATGGGATAACTCCCCATCAAGACTGCAGCTCAGTTCATGTAAATTCAGGGAGTCAGTTGTTTTGCTGACTGTTTTTATTTAAAGCCTTTGCTGTAAGCAGCATCTCTCCTGCATAGGCCAGACCCTTCCAAAGACCATGACTGGCTGCTGTGGTTAGATCCAGTGAAGAAGTGTGGCAGTGCTTTGCAGATAATTGGGTTTTTCATACACATGCATATGCTTTGTGCTTTCTTTGAGCAGCATTTGTATTGTAAGTGTGCACAGCAGTCCTGTCATGACACATTTTCCCTATGCAAAGGGAGCACCTTGGGGTCTTCCTATGAGACAGCAAATCTGTGTTAGTTTTAAAGAATCTTTCTGAACATTACCAAAGCTTGCATGGCCTTCTCAGGATGAAGTTCCTACCAGTCAGGAGCTGTTGGGGGCACTGCCTCTTCAGCTGGAAGTAATTTAAGCAAGCAAAAGGGAGTTGTGTGCCCAGGATGTGTAGAAGTCTTATTTCTATTTTTAAATGACAACCATTTCTCTCCTTCTGACAGGGCAAGTTCAGAAGCAAGGTTCCTCCTGCAAACGCATTCCCAGGGGTCTCCAGAAGGGCCTGGGAAGTTCTCAGGCTGCTGATGGGCTCCTATAAGGTTTTGGGCACTCCAGGCCAAGCTCAGCAGGAGTACAAGGAAGAGCATCACTGGCTGAGATCAAAGGAGCAGTGTCTGCTTACAGCCTGGCTCCACCTGGCCCACCAGCCAGAAGCCCCAGAGAGCAGCTGTGCTTGCCCAGAGCCCTCTGAAAAGTGACAGCTGTAGTTTTAAAAATAGGATTTTTGTCATCATAAGCCTTTATTCCACACTGGATATTATGGAGAAGAAACAGCTGCATTAGTTGGAAAGGACATAAAGGGCTAAAAGGAAGAGCCCTCTGCAGAGTGCTATTTCTCCTGTTCCATCCCTGCCTCCCCTAGCCCAAAGCATGGAAGAATACTACAGAGCATCTGTGTCTCCTGGGAGAAGCACAGGGAAGCACTGGCCATCCTGAAATCCCAGCCATTTCTCTGTGTGGGTGTTGAGAGCCCTGCCCAGCTCTGGGAGGTCTCTGTGCTGCTGCCTGCAGCAGGCTGAATGGCACGAGGGAGAAGGTCAGCTCTCCATCCAGCTGTGATGGGCTCCAAAGGTTTTCCATCCTGCCAGGGCAGGAACGTGAGTGACATCTGCATTTTTCTTTCATTCAGAGCCTGACAGTCCCACATTTTAATTTCATGGAATCACAGAATATTTCATGCTATCATTTTTATGAGTGTCAAAGTTCCATTGTGCATTCTAATGAGTAAATAAAATGCTTAAGTAAGGGACATGCATTTCACATCTTACATCACTTCAGATACTTTCAATGGGAAAAAAAAAGTGAGGTAAGGAACCTTAAACATCTCACCCCCTTTACACAATAATTACTCTAAATTTAACAGTTAGAGAACAACAGAATAATTCAATGTTTTAGTCTCTATTTATTGATACTTTTCATCAGAAATCAGACCTCCCTAAAAGTTTCCTTCCTTCCTTAACTATGAAGTATTTTGAAAGCTTAGGTATTAGCAATGTTTTGAATATGTTATCTGTGTTGCTGTTCATTATTTTGAATTTGCCATTGAGCTGCATGATTCCATACCCTCAATAGACTTCTCTGATGTGCAAGCATTGCTATCAGAAATATTCAAATCAGTAAAGCACTCAAATGTTGCAAAACTGTTTAAAGTCATCACCATAAAACACCAATCCTGGCATGCAAATTCATAGATTTCATCCTTCTCTATAGTATGCAGCTCTGTGCTGAAGAATAAAAATATTATATCTGGTCTATTCACTCTTTAAAAATGCCTAGCTGGATATTTTAACAGAAAATGAGCATTTCTGAAGTGACTGACCCCTAACCAAGTCTACTCTTCCCTATATACATAACATATACTCAGAGACTGAAATAGACATTACACTAAATTATGGAAACCAAAGCCATGTGCATACATTTGTTTGGGTTTTTTTCCATTTCTGAAGGCAAAGAGCAAGAAGCTCCACATCCTTAGTTGTCCTACATTATTTGAGCAAAAGAGGCCAGGCCAAAATACTGCAAGTCTGTGAGGAAATCTCTGCAATACAGAAGCAAAATGTGTTTTCTTCACAATGAAGAGAAAGCAAAACTGACCAGTCATAGTAGCCCTGTAAACAGAATGGCTCTGTCAGGTAGCCCTGACCCCTGCTTGTGCTGGTGGAGATCCCTCTTGTTCACCAACATGAAGCTGACCATTGTCTTTCCAACAAATCAACTAAAAGTGAAAGATAAGAGGTAACTCAGGGAGTGGGAGTGGGAGTGCAAAATGAAGAGCTCTGAGCTGCAGCTCAGCTAACCTCATATTATATATAAATATATATAAACATATATATACCATATAACCTCTGGATGTGAGGTGTCCATGGTATGGTGTGGATCTCCAGGATGATGTGAGCACCCATATCCTGCTAGTGGCCAGAGACCTTATTTGGGGGCTTGGTAGACACTGTGATTATCCAAGTGGTGTGAAAAATCCCACCAGGATATTGTGTTGGTGACACATGCACAGAGACCAAAAGGGAGGAACTTGGCAACCTCAGCTGTAAATCTGTGCCACAAATTTGCCACATTTCAACGTGGCTGTTGCCTTGGTGGATCACTGTTCATTATACCTGGTGTCACACAGAGGTATCCCATGGGCTGGGATGTAGCAGACTATCTGCCAAGCACATGCAGCATGCAAGAACTTTTGGAATATATATCTTGTTTGTCTGGAACACAGAATGTGAAAAAGCCTGAAAAACCCCTAACAGGTTGTTTGGTTTTTAATAACTTCCTCTACTCCCAGAAATTTTACATTTCGTCCTCCTGGGTCATTTTCATAATTCATATGTCATTAGCTGTGGGAAGAGGAGGTGGGAACCACTTGAGGCATCAGGATTAATTAGGAGGGAGAGTGTAAGGTGACCCGGGAACTTAAACAGAGTGTTGGCCATGGCCATAGCCCATCTCACCATCACAGGACCTGGAAGAGTGGAAATCCTTCCCATATGGATTAGGGTTTTTCATTTCCAACTCCCTTGCTGACAAAACAAATAGAAAATTTGTTTATAGATACATATAAAATATATATCTATAATATATAGATATATATAAATAGAAAAATTATATATATAAATATATAATATATGTATAATATCCATGTTATATATAGATAAAATATAATATATATATTTATATATATAAGTATATATAAATATATAAATAGAAAAATTCAGCTCCTGATCCTGACATGATGTCCCAGTCATGAAAAGGGACATCTGCTGTAGCTTCTCTGGACACAGAGGGTTTGAGACATTCACTTTTGCATATATTTTAACCATCCTTTTTCCTCTGAGATTTTTACCTTGCTATATTTTCTGACTTACCAGTTTTTAATAGGAAGTTGTGAAGGAATCATTAAAAGAAGGGTTACCAGAATTGCCCAACATATTTTTTGTACAGGGTCTCTTCAGGCCAGGCCCTTCTGAATAGCTGGCAAAAAGCAGGGTTCCTGCTGAACAGCCCCCCATCCACACTGATATTTCAGCCCAGGCTTTGTATAAATATACATCCAGTGGAGGCGTCTCCAATGAATTGTATTTTTTTCCAAATAAGAAGTCTGTCTCAAGAACTGATTTCTGCTGAGACTAGCTGAAAGGCTATTAAACAGTGCAATAATAGTCTTTAAGTTACATTATGTATTGAGGCAGACCTGCTAATAAGTTGGATTTTGTGTGGACTAAAACATCCCTTTTTAGTGGGTTTGTGCTGTGCCTGTGTCCTTGCCTGTCACAAGTGGCAGGCTCTGGGGGCTGTTCTGAGAGCTTCATTAAAAAATTCTTTATGAAAGCCCTCTGATCTCAGCAGCAGGCAGGAGAGACCATGGCTGTATAACCTTGCTGTTTGTACAGAGCAGGGGGTAAGCACCTTTCCCTAATGTCCCCTCCTTTTAATGCTTTAAATAGCTCTCCTTGACACATGGCAATGAAAATGGCTTACTGACATGTTTCTCTTAGCCCTGTGGCTATAAAGTCTGTTCTATAAAGAAAAATAGATGTGCAGACCATTTGGCTTAAAACCCCTTAAGCAAGTGAATAAAATTAATCAGCTGTCTTTTAACTCTGATTCATTTTTCCTTTAATTCAATTTACAAAAATGTGCGGGGAGAGCCTGAGCCTGTGGGTATATTAGCATTAATAAAACACAATTAAGCAAATGTTATTATGTTGCCAGCAACAAAAGGAATGCCCCTGAGTATAAAGTTTCCCTTTGCTGGAATAAATATGCAGATACAAGAAATGGGTCTGAACCCATTGCTCAAGCTTATTAAAACCCTGAAATACCCACCTTGGTTAGTACAAAAGCTGAGAGCACACCAAGGCATAGCTTCCTGAAGAGGAGAAATGAGAGTGACAGGTAGGCAAGTTTTGCCTTTTGTAGTCAAATTTAAAGGTTTGGACTTGATTGATAAATGTGAGATACAGAGCATTTGACTGAGACCTTTGAGAATGATCACATTTTCTCATTGCTTCTAGAGTGTGCCACAATCAAAACTCCACTCCCAGCAAGAAGAAGAGAAGAATAAAAACCAATGAGCTAAGAAATCAGGCATATTAATAAGTAAAAAGTAAAACAGACGGGTTTTTTTTGGTGAAAATTGACCAAAATAATGCACACATCTGTATATATGAAAGTTAATTTTTCATGCTAATGCAGACTTTGCAGCTGCACAGTAAATATGCACATGCTGTGTAGGATCTGGAAGAGTCCTGATTTACCAAACTCAACAGTGAAGTCCATTCATGATCACCCCAATAGTAAGACTTTGCATAGTGACACCCCTCTTCAAAGCACCAAATTAATTGTTGTCAGGTGACTGTTAAAAACATCAACAGAATGTAAACATCTGGTCAACAACATTATAGTGGTTTCTCTGGAATTTTGTTCTGAATTCTAAAATGTATGTTTCTGTAGACTGGGGTTGACAGCTTGTGTTGAACAGTGAACCTTTTCCCAGTGTTTCAACCCCAGGTACTGAGGTTCTCTATTATTTATTCCTTTCTTGGACTTTTTTCCTTGTTACTTCCAGCTCTGCCAAGTTAGGATAAAGGTTTATGCTAATCCACTGTGAGACTCTGAGTCCTTTTATTGTTTCATCAAGAAAAAAGTGATTCATTACTTCTGAGGAGGGACTAGGGACTTTGTTTTGCCAGGATGCAATCTCTAAAGGCATTCAATTTTAATTCTTTAATGAGTTAGTCTTTTGGGGAAACCAAAATCTGTCTGTGGGTGCTCCTGCCTGCAGCCATCCCTGCCGTGGCAGCTGAGGGCTGCCATGGTGTCCTGGTGCTTTGTTGGACACAGGAAGGACACGTCCCTTTGGGATCCCAGGGCTCCATCTGCCAAGAGGCAGTGCCTGTTATCCAGAGCATAAACTGACTGGAGTGGGTGCAAATCTGGCCACAATGCTGTTGGTCTGGGCACATTCCATTCTGATCAGGCAGGACTGCAGGGCTGGAGGCAAAAGCCCACACAGGGTCTTGTTGCCTCCAGCCCCACATTTTCCCTCTGCAGGGGAGAAACGGATCTCACACAAGGGGAGGGTCCACCCTGGGTGGGCAACTCCAGCCTTTGCTAGCTCATGTTTTTCTGCTGGTGCAGTTTTCTGTGGAAAGGCCAGAGGTGAGGATTGATCAGTGACAAGAAGAGCATCAGCAACAAAATGGATGTGAACCCATAGGAAGAAAGAGAAAGAGAAAGAGAAAGAGAAAGAGAAAGAGAAAGAGAAAGAGAAAGAGAAAGAGAAAGAGAGAAAGAGAGAAAGAGAGAAAGAGAGAAAGAGAGAAAGAGAAAGAGAAAGAGAAAGAGAAAGAGAAAGAGAAAGAGAAAGAGAAAGAGAAAGAGAAAGAGAAAGAGAAAGAGAAAGAGAAAGAGAAAGAGAAAGAGAAAGAGAAAGAGAGAGAGAAAGAAAGAAAGAGAGAAAGAGAGAAAGAGAGAAAGAGAGAAAGAGAGAAAGAGAGAGAGAAGCATCTTCTGTGTTCTACAATGCCTGGAGAAGTGATGGCCACAGACCTAGAGCTATCTCTGCCAACTTGGATTGGGAGGGTGCTTTTACTCAACATGCAAGGCAAGAAAGAGTACAAAGAGTTGGAGGAAGAATCCAAAAGAAATAGGAAGCAGGCCAGTAAAGATGTATGAGCTATATAAGGAAAGCCTGAGCAATGCTGGAATTGTCTGATAGAAGATTGATACATGATAGCCATTTCCAAGCACATCAGAAATTCCTGAAAGAATGTGTATTGTTTATGGCTGCTCCACTACAGCCAGCAGGATTGGAGCAATGGAGGTTTCTTGTGAGAAGAATTTTTACTGTGAGGCACTGAACAAATTTCCCAGAGAAGCTGTGGATGCCCCATTTGTGGAAGTGCTCAAGGTCAGGCTGGATGGGGCTTTGAGCAGCTTGGTCCAATGGAAGGTGTCCCTTCCCTTGGCCAGGGGAGGTGGGAACTAGATGATCTTTAAGGTCCCTTCCAACTTATTATGTTCTATTCTATTCTATTCTATTCTATTCTATTCTATTCTATTCTATTCTATTCTATTCATGTTAGAGATTTCCCAACATTTTCTAGTTTTTGGGAGAGTCAAACAACTGAGCCAAGGGAAGTTGTCTACTGCTTACGTTTGCAGGTTTTGGGAAACAAGTAAAGTGTTATTGATAGGAATGGTTTATATATAATTTATCCTTACCTGGTGCTTGTGGATGGACTAAACAACTCCTCGAGCCCATTCCAGCCTTATTTGCTGAGATTTCTGTCTTGTATAGGCTTCAGTGCAGGTCTGACCTAGCTGGAATGTTTTAGCTGTTAAACAAAACAAAAGGGTTATGTGAATATCAAATTAAGTACTGCAAATTAAATCTGTAAGTAATTTCGCATGGCCTTTTCATATTGTATTTATATTATATTAATGTTATTTTAGTTCATTGCGCATAAATAACAAGTTGTGAATTGCTGTCCTTGATTGAAACCGTCTCTACTTGTGTATGAGAGAGATTACCATTTTTAACAGACTCTTTGTGATCCACCAGGGTTATTGGAGGATTTCTTTGCATTGTTGCTAGGCAGCTTCCTCCATGCCAGCAGACAGATACTGCTGGGTATGTCATGGCTGATTAAAATTCTCTGTATTTCTGAGTATACAGCAGCCCAAGTTTCAGAGCTTGCTGCTAAGGATAAGGTCAATTTAATTGGTATGAAGACTGATGCGACAAAATAATAGCAATTGTGTCTGTTGTAAAATAATTTGCTGTTTACAGCCCCTGAATTCTCAGGGTGAATGAAATGGCAAATATCTAAATATTTATTTGGGAGTAAAGAGAATTGACCTGAACTACTTTGACATTATCTTTGTACAAGTAATTTCAAAAAATGAGCTATCATATTCAGCTATTAGAATAATAAATATAAGATTATTTAGCATGGAACAATAAAGTTTTTTTAAAGGGATGCAAATTATTTCATTTCTACAGTGCCATTAGCCACTAAAAAGCTGTTCTAAGTTATTACCAGCTCCACCATGGCCATGTTTTTTAATATTAGCCAGCAGACTAGGTAAAAGTGCCTCTGCAGAATGAGCTGAGGGGTTTTTATAGCAAGATAGATTAGTGCTAGGTGCTAAGCAAGTGCAAAGGCAGCAGCTGTGCCTGGGTGGCCCCTGGGCAGGGGATGCTGGGCTGCCTGCAGCCGTGGCACTGAACATCACTGGAAACTGTCTTGTGCAGGGAGACAAGGCTGCACCTTTCAAAAGATTTAAAGCCTTGGGTAGCTTCCTTCAGGTGACTCACACAGTGCATACAGCTAGTAAATATTAGAGAAGAGTCTTCGTATGAGTTAAATGTGTGCAGGATCAGTTACAATTGCTTTGACCCCCATTCAGCCTCAAGAGAGCATCAGAAACTTATCAGTTCTGCAAAGAGAAATATAGGTCAAAGAATAAACCTTCATTTAATGTCTTAGGAAGTTACTATTCAATAAAATCATTGAAGGGCAGGCTGAAGTGCAGGGATTATGGGAAGCAAGGACACCTGATACAGATAGAGAGATTTATTGGAGGGAATAGATTTAATAGGTCCTCAGATTTTCTTTTTTCTTTGGAGGGATTGCTTTTAATCTGGATCTACTTCAAGAAAATGAATAGACTGAAAGAAGCTTTAAACTGCTTCCGCATCTGGGCAAGAGTTAGATTTGTAGGGATCTTTGTGGAAACATTTGCACTCTTTACAGATGTCTTTTACATAATGTATTCTTACAATGAAACTTTGAACAGACAACAGAAGCCGCCACCTTCTTCTCTGCTTAGAAGCCTTTTTAACCAGTTGGTTTTTCTGTGCCCTATCCCTTTCTCCCTAAGGATATTGCATTTCTTTTACCTGCTCATGTAAAACACGCTTTGAAGGAGACACGGTGGCTTTCCCCAGTTGTATGGCAGCTGGTCTTTGTGCCTGGCGCCACTTTCAGGGCTGGAGGTCTGGACTGCTGACCTTTTCTCCCTTGACAAAGGTATATATTTTAACTGTTGTGTCTGCTACTGGTCTCTGAAAGAAGAAAGTTCAATCTCTATAAAAACAAGAAATCAGTGTTTAAGCAGAGCTTGTTGGTTTCTTGGGAATCCCTGATGATTTTAAAAATAGAATTCATGTGAACTGAGTTTTTAGCGAAGTGTAATCCATCCCAAACCTGGACTGGCCATGACATGAGGACAACTTCAGCAGCGGCTGGCACAAGGAAATTGGATGGGGTCAAGCTCATGATGAAGACATGATGCCTAGCTGAGAAACAGGAATAGCCATAATCTGTGGAGCAAAGCTTGCATATACCTTTTAGCTAAAAAATGAGAACATCCTTGCTTGATCATTGGTGTTTTGGAGGAGCTGTGTGTGTCAAGGACTGTCAGTGAGGAGCCTTGTCTCTCACCCCAGCTCTGCTGTAAAGTGAGCATGGTGTGTGGCAATGCTCCTGCAAGGCAGGGTGAAGGAATTTACCCTGGCAGCCACTGAATAATTTAGAAGACATTGCATTCTGTAGGAATGCAATCACAGGGCTAGAGGGGTGCTCTGACAGCACCTTTAGGATTTATATAAAATGGCTGTGGTGGCTATGGCCTCTGTAGGCCTCCACTCTCCCCTTGCAAACTGCGGTAACAATGCAGAGCTGGCAGTGGGGACAAGGAACAGGCTTGTTCACAAAGCCTGGTCTCTTCTAGGGGAAAGTTTGGGCTATTTTCTGCACCATACTCTAGCTCAACACACATCCATGGGTGGGGGAATGAAGGGCAGACGGAGTGGAAAAGCGTAATGGAAAAGATCTCTGCTGGTTCAGGAATCTGTATGCCTGTTGGACTGTCAGAAGTGCTGAGAATATGCAGTTCTTCTTGCCATGAATGTGCACTTATATTCACTATTTTTAACACTTGAGGAAAAAGCATTTATGCTTTTAATATGCTATTATGTATGATGGCATATTCCACTTTCTGCATTCCTACAAACATATTTACTTCCACCAATGTAGGTATTTAGCTTAGTGTTTGTGTTATTTATTACTTTGAATTCTGCTTTAAATGGCATCTATTGTTGCTTTCCTGTATTCCTCTTCTCCTCAAATTCTTCCTCTTTCTCTCCTGTCGTTCCTATAGAAAAAAAAGCAAACAACCTCATTTTGTGCTGGGATTATTGACTCTGGATTCCTGCAAAACTCCTTTCTCAGCAGTGAGGCTGAGATCTGGGAACTGGAGGATGGTTTCCTGACATGCCGTCGTTAAGGCACTGGGGATTTTTTTCATGCAGAAAGATTTTAGAAAATAAATGTATAAATCCTGTGAGTATTAAATTACTGCAGCAAGTGCTCTCTCAAGTTCATTTTAGGGCAGTCTCTGAAGATCTAAATCTCCTGGCAGGGATCTTTCACAACCACTTAGCAGGGCAGTCTGTAATATTTTGGCACAGTAATGATTTTCTTCCACATCCTCAACACGGCACACTGTGCACTTACTCTTCGGAAGATGCTTCTGAAGGAGAGTCATGTGCTACTGACTTTCTCCAGCCTCTGAAGCCAGTCCCCAGAAATACCACTGACCTCAGAAGTGGTGCAGACAGGGCTGGAACTGCCTGGCAGTGCTCTCAACATGCAGAGAAGGAGGAGGAAGCTTAAGCGCCTCATCACTGTCAGCCCAAACACAATTTTGCCTAATTCGGTGGGTGAAATGGATCCTGCACTGCAACACTGTTACTGAAAGGGTGTTTGATGTCCCTAAAATCTCAGCAAGAGGCAAAAAGTAACCTGATTATGTTAGGACATAACTTAATTACAAGAAGAGTGCTGTCCAAAATCAAAGACTGGCAATTCTCAGTACATTTATTTAACATTTAAAACATTGTTTTAACTTTCACTATGGAGTGAAGGATGGGTTTAATTAACTCCCTGATTTCTTGTGTTAAAAGAAATTAGATTTTCTTAAACTCTATGGGGAAAAAAAAAGGCTATAATTTTATATATCCCTAGAGTAGTAAATTATTCATATGAATTTCATTTTGATCAAAACAGATTTTGCCCAAATTGAACAACAGCTCTCATGTTATGCACTTGCCTGTGTTTGCTGGGATGCATCAGATGGTGTTCTGTGCCCAAACTGAGCATTGCTTCTGCAGCCAGTTGCACGTATGGCAGCACCCACCTGTTTGCTGACAGGCACAGCCACGCACAGGCTGCAAACCCAGCCTGGCCACGGAGGGTTCCCACACCAGCCACATCTCTGGGTGTGCAGCCCAAAGGCTCCTTCTGCAAGGGGGGTCTGGACTGCCCCTCTCAGTGACAGCCCCAGGAACACCCTTGGGTTTGATCTTTGGGGCTTGTGGGGCAGCAGCCTGACAAACACACGGCCCCCAGCCAAGGCAAGTGAGCGTTCAAAAATTGTTCCATAATATTTCTTTGCAATGGTATGTTCAAAATCAAACATCAGAACTCAGTTTTCTATAATTATACCAGTTTATAGAGCTGTCATCACCATGTCAAGACAGCTAAGAAATTAGAGTTTGGTTTTTATTTCTAAAGGAAAAAAAAAAGTCTTTTAAGGAGTATGTTGCCTTTCAAATATTTAAAAAGAAACAGAACAATGCCAGGATAGAATGGGCTGCCATTTGTTTTACTGATCTGATTTATCTTTAACTAAATACTGGTAAGAATGAATACACTCTGTCCAGATTTTGTATGAGTTAAATACATTTTTCTGCCTTCGTTGTACCTTTGCAGATATACAGTTGGAAAATATTAATTACAGTCTTGTGGCCTTATAACTGGTGAAGCAGAAGTCTGCAAATTTTCTACATTGAAACATGGCCAAAAAACTCTAGGAACTATTGTCCCATCATAAAACATGAGCCCATTTCCTTTTTTATATTGTTATTTATTGTAATATTATTTTTTATTCTATTTATTTATATTCTCTCTATTTATATATTTATTATTCCACTGTACACGCACTTGGTGATAGCATCAGTGGGAGTGTGAGTGCTAGAGATAATAAATAACTCTCCACTGAATCATTAGTTTTATTTATTAAAAAAACTGGGTTTTCCACATCAATGAACACTTTGATGAGGATCTTTTTTCCTTAATTTTCTTCTTTTTTAAAAAAATTTTGCTAAGAAGATCATATTATTGAGAATACTTTGTCCGTACTGAAAAAATTGTTGAATTATGTCAAACAGAAAAAACTTAACTCTCCAATGAAGTGAGGGTCATAACTTGAGTCTGATATGCCCCCTCATATCTATTATCTGTGCTCCTTGGTTGATGATACCTCTCTCAGTAATTATGCTGCTGATTTTCCCTCTCATTTTTCTTTTTAAAAGGCTAACACGGTGGGATTTACAGAACAATAGGATGCTGTGTTTGTGAAACACATTCCAGGAGGGATATCTTTGTGTAAAAATGCAGCAGCTGGAGTTCCTTAGCTAGAGGTAGTCCACTGGTTGTACCAAGTGGTGGGATTTGTACCCACAAGAGTTAGAAAACCTCTAGATCCTTCATGATAATGATGTGAGGACAAAGAAAAAAGAATCTGGAGGCAAAGAGAAAGGTATGCTTCTACCAACAAGTTCCTCAGTTAGACAAAAGCATTTGGATGAGAAGGATTAGTGAGGTGGCAGCATGTGTGGAAAAGTTATGGGGTTCTTTTCTGCTCTCCTTTCTTGGCCCAGTTCCAGCCTGTTTCTTGCTGTTATGTGCCTCTGCCTGCCTCTGGGATGGAAGGCACAGTGCAAAATTTGGAGCTGCTGATACTACTTGTCTCTATCCCCCTTACCCAAAATCAGGACCACAGCCGCAGCATTGCTCACCCACTGTCCTGGTGGAACCTGCAGAGCTCCTGTCCTCCCTGCCCAGCAGCTGCTGGGAACAACAGGGCTGGCACTACAGGGCCAGGAGAGCAGAAGGTCCTGAGTCTTCTCCTTCCCTGCTGCCTCCACAAACAAGGCTGTGCTCACTGGGCAGGAAGGGAGGAGATGCTGCAGAGGGGCAGGCATTGGGCTGCCCCCATGGATACTGCAGGAGCAGCGGTAGAGCACAGCTCTGTGCAGTTTGCTATCACATCTCCACAGACTCTTAAAGTTTTGCCATGGTTCCTCTCATAAACTGTGCAATTAATTCCCACACCAAGGGGTGTGAAGGAGGATGGGTAGAGGTCAGGTTGCACAGCTGAGTTTTCAGAAATGCGAGTGCATAATACTACAGCAGAGAGCTCATACTGATGCTGGCAGAGAATCACAGAACCATCCATGTCAGAAGAGACCTTTGGGATCATCCAGTTCATCTATCCACCCAGCACCATCACTGTAACCCCTGAAACCCATCACCCAGAGCCAGATCCAGACACCTCTTGAATACCTCCAGGGATGCTGACTCGACCAATTCCCTGGACAACCTATTCCAATGCCTGACCACCTTAACAGTGAACATTTCTTTTTCTACTATCTAATCTGAGTCTCCCCTGTCTCAGTTTAGAGCCATTTTCTCTCATCCTCTCACTGCAGGCACAGGAGAGGAGCCTGACCCCCCACTTCACTACAACCTCCTTTCAGGGAGTTGTAGAGAGTGATGAAGTCCCCCTTAGCCTCCTCTTCTCAAGACTGAACAAACTCAGCTCCCACAGCTGTTCCTCATAATGTTTCTAATTATTTACATTGCTGCTTTTTTCTCGCTACATCTTACATCAAAATCCATGGAGGTGCCTGACTTCAATATGCTACCAGATTTTTTTTTAATGAAAAGGAAATATCTGCAGAGAGATGCTTTGGCAAGGAAGCAGACAAGCAGTATAGCAGTGAGGTGAAGGGGATGGCAGAGGGGAACTGAATGGATCACAGGAGCTAAGAAGGAGCAGAAAAATACTTGTAGTGCTGTAGAAGTCATGGCATGTGTCTGTTGCTGCAAGTTGCAGTGATGCTGCTTCAATGCCCAAAGAAAGTGTGGCTATGAACCACAGACTTTAAGTTGGGTAATATTGTAGTCAAGGGCTCCAATATAATTCCTGCAAGAAAAGCTCCTTAAGACAAACTAATCAAAGTGAGGAAATGAGAGAGCTTAAAGTAACATGTCAGTACAAGGAGATATTTTAAGAAAGTGCTTCATTAAGGGAGTACTCTTTATAATGTAAGCAGGGAATTTTTCCAACACAAATGCATATTTGCAAATGTAACAAAAGCGGTCTGTTAAAGCACCAGTTCATGCTCCCTTTTCCCTGACTTGGTCAAGACAGTGATGTAAAAAGGCACCTGTGGGTGAGTGGAAGGCCACACTGAGTGTTTGAGTGGAAGACCCCATGCAGTCTGTTCCCACCTTGTGTTGGTGAGCCCGTTGTGTGCCTCAGTCCAAGGCCTTGGACAGTGTCCTGGAGCACCTGCCTGCCACCCTGGCGCCCAGCGCCTGCACCCCTGCATGCACTTTTTTGCAGGTTGATTTGGGTTGGCTTTTCAAAATTATCCCTGAAATTTCAGCTGCTGGATGCCAGACAGCATAATCTATTTTTACAGAAATGCAGATCCTCTGTGCCTGTGATTTGTAGTGTCAAGAATAGCCATTAAATCTGGAATGCCCACTGAAGTGAAATCCAGCTGAGGGGCTGTGGATGGGCTTCACATCCTTGGAGGTTAATACTGGTCTTTTAAGATTGATTCCTGGATTTGCAGCCATTTAAATAAAAATATATTTTATATTAAAAACCCCACACCAAAACCACAATGCTATCAGAAATAATAATATTTTTTTTTCTGCACTTCAGCTGACTCCCCAGCACCACAACCTGCTTTGGGTTTCTGTTGCAGCTTTATTTGTTTGCTGCCTTCCAATACTCACGAGAAAAATGCCTTTTTAACAATGAAAGTAGTAACAGTGGAGTTATTTGCTGTTCAAATATCCCAAAACACTCTGCCAAACAGTAAGTAGGAAATTATTTAATTACCAACTCAAACCAATTGCTCCAGCCTACAGGAGGATTATTTGTGTCTTGTTATGTCGAGTTTCTTTCTCATGGGTTTTGTTACTGGATACCATTAAACAGAAATTGGTACTGAGGTCCCAGGTTGTCTTTAACAAGGATGTTATAACCCATTTGACCTGAGAAATTAGATGCTGCTGGGCTAAACTTCCTGGTGCAGTTTCGATGGAATACTGCTTCCCTTATGTCTAACCCTGATTTATCATAAAGTGTTAGGGATGATGCTCATTGGCAGGATGAACGTGGTGGGAGGATGACAGATTTCTTATCTAATAAGGCCTAATGTAGTATATGAATTAAAAAAAGCTAGCAGATTACATCATGTTAGTTTAGAAAAACACTTGTGATCCTTAGAGTGATCCTCCCATAAGAAGAGAGCAATAGGAAATATGTTAAGATGACAGGTACTTTTTCAACAAGTAAACTGATTGAAGTAGGTCACTTATGCAAGGAAGGAATTAGACTTTGGAAATACTTCTTTTTCTAATTGTGAGTTGTGTAATGATATGTAATGAGTGCATCTTTTAAAAAAACTGCATGGGGTTTAAGACTTGCTCCGATTTTACATATTTTTCTAATAAAAGACTCTCTGGTGATGTGATCTCTCCCCCCATGCAATTTTTTCCTGAAGAATGTTTGTTTCTACCATCTTCCCAGTTATTTTTTCTTTATTTTGCTTGTTATTAATATGCTAGTGATTGGATTAAACAAACCTGCGGGAAACAAGCTGCTGCTGCTAGATATAGAAGCATGGCTAGAGGTATCTCTAGTAATTGTTTTATATAGAGTTACCATGGAGACTTCTCTATGTGTTTTAATTTGGTGTGATTGGTGTATGAATTTTAAGATTTTATAGAGGCCTGTCTGGACACGGGCAAGGCCAAGGGTTTGGCTGGGCCCAGAGCAGATGGGAGGCTGAGCCCATGGACCCAGGTCAGTGAGGGACCCAGCCAGGCTCGGGCAGGGACCAGGGCTGGGTGCCTGAGCAGCTCCCAGGTGAGGGAGTGGAATTCCCAAGGGGTCACTCAGCCCCTTGTCATCACCTCTTTCCCCAGAGCTGATCCCTGGTTACATCAGAGCTGTCCATGATCACAGGCTCATTTTGGGCAGCAGACATGGCTGCAGAGCCCTGTCTCCGGTTTTGCTTACAGGAGAGCTGAAACCAAGATGTAGTGTCAGCAGACACTCCTGCACCTCTAGGCTTTTGAGCTCTCATGCTTTGCTTGAGTGAAAGCTGACCATCTTTCCCTCTCCCCTCTGGGAAAAGAGATATCTTTTGTCATATACAAGCTGAAAAAACAAAACTAAAATAAAATCTGAGATCTGGGGACAGTCATCTGGTGCGTACCCTGTTGGGAGGAAGGGATCAGGGGTGAGTATGGAGGTAGCTGGATTTTGTGGGAGGGAAATATCTGGCTTGAAAGGGAGAAGAAAAGCAAGAAAAGCCACGGACAGGAAAGTGTAATTAAACTGGCTGCCAAGGAAAAAGGCTGTGAGTCCTTGTAGGACTTACCTGAAACTCCTGGGCAAGTGGGCTGGTGAAGGATGGTGCTTCCAGGGCAGGTCCAGGTGGGTCTTTCCTGTCACAAGAAGGGTGAAGCAATTCAAACAGAGGCAAAAGTGATTTGTGGCTGGATTCCAGACCTGTGTGACAGTCTGAGGCCACAGACCTCTGGAGAGCTGCAGGTTTGGTGGCCTGTCAGGCTGCCTGTGCAGGGGTTGTGCTGTCCAGAGGCATGGCTGGCACACGCAGGGCTGTCACTGCAGGCGCGCTGAGAGGACCAGTCTCTGCAAAAGCTAAGTGAGAAATAAATAGTCTGTGCTCAGACACACAGAGGGCTTTCCTGAAACAAAATGAAGAGGTGCAAACTGTTTCAGGACCTGAGCACTTTGGTAAATGATGGATTTATTGTTTTGGAGTTGCTGCTCCACCTCATCGCAACAAAACGCAAAAGCCTGCTGGCTGGAAAATGTAATTCCTTTCCAATTTATAGAGAAATTCCTCCCCCTAGTTTTTTAGTAGTGGGAAACCTGAAAGATCACTTTGGGCTGGTTTGAACTATATAACTCAGTCAAAAATTAAATTATTTTTTCCATGCCATGATTTAGAAGTTAAATTTGAAGTGAAAAATTGCCATTTTGAATGAAGTCAGGTCAACTTTATAATTAACAAAATGAGACATTACATCCTAAAAATGCTGAAATTAAATGTTCTGATGCTCAGTCTCTTGGGGTAACTGATTCTTGTTTTTTTCTCCCCTACACTTAGTTCCCTTTGCAGCTGTATTTATTGAATCTTTTCTGTATGCTCTAACTGTACTGTAACACATCAGTCTTTTGAGTGCCCAAGTAATGAAGTGCTACTGATGTCATATGACAAAGGTATCTTTGTTTCTCATTTTTTACTGATCACAGAGTACAAAATTACTGGAATTCCTAAAACTGGGCAAATTTTGTTCTTGCTTATGACCAACTGTGTAGTTACTCTGTATATACATTGCTTAAATTATATTTAAGTCTGAGTTTTTAAAACTCTGCTTTTGTCTTTAACAGATAAGGAGGGAAAAAGTCAGGTGAAGTATTAATGTGAAAGTCTATCAAGCAGAAGTGAAGAACCATACCAATTATTTTCCAAGTAAAATTAGAGAAAATTTAGCAGTAGGGTAGTGCCATAATACTTTGGCACTATATAAAAATACAGAATAAATAAATAAACCCCCTAAAACAGGAAGAGGGATGATGAAATATTCTGCGACTTACTAGGAAATATTTTTCATTAACGAAATCAGTAGCCCATCCACATTAGACTTAATCTTTTATTAAGAGGAAGGAATGGGTTTGAGTTGAGTCCCAGTGAGTTTCATGATTTGAGGTTAATTACTTAATTTTTCTGTGTCCCATATATTCCTTTGTGCTCAAGAGAAATTTCATAAAAATTTATAGTATCTGTGATAGTGATAATATTTACCTGCTTTGAAGAAATGCGTTAGAACTGGACTAACTGTTTTGTAAATATATTTGAAACTATTGAGAAAGATGGATTATGATTAGTTATGGCAATCTCACTATTGACTTTAAGAGATCTCAGGGCTTCACATTTGAGGAAATTTTTTCTAGGGAATGTTGAGCTGGGTACTTTTAATCCTTAGTCTTAGTTTGTGAGTGTCTCCTAAATATCATTATACACATTATGAAGTTGTTACTGCTTCCCACCTTTAAATTCACTCCAGAAAATGCCTCAAGATAAAAGATAGGATAATGGTGAAGAGAAATGGTGTGAAATCATCATGGTAAATTAATCACATCTACAAAAACCAAAAAAACCATAATAGTAAATATGCTGAAAAGGGAAAAGCAGTTGTGGCAGAAGTAAAGGAGCATTTAGATCTCTTCCAGATGCAAACTGCCCTGCTACTGAGACCTTCCCAAACATATTCATATAAAGGTCAGCCAAAAATGGTGAGGAAGGATGAGAGAGATCAACAGAAGACAAGAACTATTTAAAAACTTTTGGAAAGAAGCTTGCTGCATTAGGACCCCAGGAAAAATAGAATAGTGCCAATCTCAAGAAGCTGGATACTTGTTTAAGGTCTCCGTCAGAGTGGGTAGGGAGGTACTGGTCCAGCTGGCCTCTTCATGAGCAGGTGTGTAAATTTTGGAAGAGGAAGAAGACTGGGGCAGAACAAAGACTCTGTAAAATTAGCTAGAACTCAAAACCATTCTTGGAAAAGGAAGCCCTGGAAATATGTCTGGCAGCATCTGCCCCAGGGAAACAACAGTGCTATAAATACAGCCCCATGAGCAATGTTGGATCTTCCATGCTTCCATGGAACTTCATTTTCCAAGGTGCAAAAGAATTATCTTGGAAAGTTATATTGATATGGTAGCAAGGTGAATATTGGGAGAGGCAGTGGGGACAGTACGGAGAAGTGTGAGCAGCAGCAGAGTCCAGGCTAGAATTATCAAAGCAGGTTCTACCTCAGGCAAGCATCTGGGTGTGGGGCTGACTTCTTTAGCAGAGTGAGGGAGACAAGCAGCCCTTGGGCATGGTGGGAAGCAGGTGCTGCCCTTCTCTCCCCCCGATGGCAGCACAGCGTCCGGGCTCTGCGAAGATGCAGGGCAGCAGTGCCAGCTGTGCCCAGGGCAGCAGTGCCAGCAGGGCCTGGGGCAGCCATCCCATCAGCCAGAGAGTGACCAAAAGGAGATGAGGTGCCCCATTTGTCACAGCCAGCCCTGTTAATGAGCTACAGACAGCACAGACAGCTGCCCGCACGTGTGCTCGAGCTGCCAAGGCTTGGCAGCCCATCCCGCACCCAACGATGACAGATTGTGGGGATTTGTCAGAGTCCCTGGAATTTGATTCACTTGTTTAAATTCATCCTTAGGATAAATCCACCAGTCTCAGCTGGGTTATGTAAGAGCTGAGCTTGGCTGGGCATCTGAGGAAATCTCACTTGCAGAAGTAATTCAGACTGGCTTTTATGTGAACAGTTTGCAGTTTCTTGTTGATTGAAAATTGGCTGAGAAATTCTAAACAATGTGTAGTGGTTAATGGCAGTGAAATAAGCCACAAGGAGTGGCCAAAGGGACTGGAGTTTCATCTTCCTCTGTATCTTTAATTGTAATTAAAACCAAACATTTCAAGGATTGTAAAGTCAAATTTCCACATAATAACATAGCAGTAGCTATTGCATTACCCTACTAAAACAATACTAAAAAGATGGAAAGGTGGGTCAAAAATGAAACAGGATGCATGTCTGAAAGCACTAACCTGTCTCCTGGGGAAAGCAGTTTAAAATGTTTATTCATGGAGAAGTAGAAAACTTAGGAATGAGTCATTCACCAAACACCTCCTTGCAGGGCAATGGGAGTCTGCAAACTGATGCTGACAGAAATCCAACGTGATTTTGGAGCTATACATGTATGTATATTTGCACATACACACACATACACAGAGCTCATATAGAAACTTCCTCTGCTGGGCAGTGACAGGCCTTTTGTGAAAGCACAAGCCATATACCTCACCTCAGGATTGGATCTTCCTTGGAAGCTGCTGCCTAGCAGTAGCTAAACATTCTTCTACCTCTGCCACATCTGCTTTTCCCTTTGCAGCATATTTACTAGTATTTTGTAGCCATTCCAAATTAGCTCATAGTACCTTTGGTTTGAGAAATACCAAAGAAAATTAAGAGAAGTTCTGGGACAGCTTTGCCTGAATTAAGATAAGCAGTTTGATAAGACAGGACACCTTTCCTGATCTGCTTCCCCAGCAGTCAGCTGTGTTTCCAGGCTCCATGCCTCGGGACCAGGACAATGCATGTGCACTTCCCATGTAAACCTGCCTCCCACGTTCCCTGCAATGAGGTTTGACAGACCTCAAGCAGGTTTCTGAGGCACTAGGGCATGCAGGGCATAAAACCTCAATGCTTCTGTGGTCTGCAGCTGCAGGGGAGGAGGTCTGGAGTCCTACTCTTAGGTCAGCATGGCCTTCAGATCATAGAATCATAGAATGGTTTTGGGTTGGAAGAGGCATCTAAACATCATTTAGTCTAACCCTGTTGCCATTGGAAGGACATCTTCAACAAGTTCAGGTTGATAAGAGCCTGGTCCAACCTGACCCTTAATGTTTCCCAGGATGAGCCATCTACCACCTCCCTGAGGAACCTCACCACCCTGATCATAAAAAATTTCTTCTTTATTTATAGTCTGAATATATTCTCTTTTACTTCAAAACTAGTATGTTTGTCCTATTGCAAAAGCCTTGCTAAAAATTTGTTCCCATCTTTCTTATAAGCCCTTTTTAGATACTGGAAGGAGGTCTAAGGTCTCCCTGGAGCCTTCTCTTCTCCTGGTTGGACAACCCCAACTGCCTCAGCCTGTCTTCACGGGAGCAGAGGGATGGAGATGAGGCTTCCAGTGGTGCCTACCAGCACTAGTGATTCTAGGACTCAGGGGAAGCTGCAAAAGGACTGGTTTCTGTAGAAAGACTAAAAGCTTCTCTTTCATCAATGGTTTTACCTACATGCTCAGGGCAGCGGGTTCATGCCTGAGAGGAAGGAAGAGGCTGCTTGGTGCATGTCTTCTTTCCTGCCACCAGCCAAAGAAACAAACTCTACAAGACATTGCTTGCTGTGCTGGTCTGTAATTCCCTGCCTTTTCCACCCTACAGCATAGAGGGTGGAGATGGGCCAGGCCTGAGCGTGGGCTCTGCACAAACTCATTGCACAATGTGGGCAGCACGAAGGCATGGCTGTAGAAGACTGGGTGTTGAATTAGAAACTGTATCTATGTTCAAGTCCATGCACATTTGATTTTAAAGCCCTGCATGGTCACCAGTGTATCACTGCTTTCCCTAATTTTCTGCTGTGATAAGTCCAGAGCATTATGAAAGGTGCCATAAGAGACAATGCAACACTGCTTGGTATTTGCCTGGTGTGTTATATGAAAGCTGAAGACAGTGCTACTGGATGTCCTTAAACTGGCTGGCATTCTCCAGTCAAGGAGAAGGCAGCTAGGACTGGATCAGGAGGACCTGTGTACTACACAAATGAGAGCTGCAGCAGTGCTGCTCAGTGGGTGAGCTGGTGTTTCCTGGCATGTTTTCTGCCATCCAGACTGTGTGTCCCCAGCCACAGGTAAATGATTGCATAATCCTGAGTGAGCTTGTTTGAAGAACAACTTGTGAAAGGTGAAAATTAAAATGGAAAGTAAAGGGTAAAGGTGGCAGAAATCCAAACACTCATTCCTAACACTGGCTGCCGGGAGTGGGTGGAAGCTCATCCTGAGCTGCGCTGCTTCGTGATTTCAGTGCCTGCAGTTTCTCCAGACATCTGGTACTGGGCTTCTGACTTGGTACAGCACTGCAGCACAAGCTTCATGAACATACTATCTGCCTCTTTTTCTTCTCCCTCCCTAGTGTGAAATCCTTCTCTAGCTCCCCTTGCTGTTGCAATGGATGGAAACCCACAGCCATGTGTAAATGCTGTCCATGCAGCAATGTAAGGTATGATGTGAACTGTTGGTACTTTCACAGCCCTGTGGGGAGGTTTCAGATGCTGATTGCTGTTGGCAAGGGAGGGTAAATCACAGAATCATAGAATGGTTTGGATTGGAGGGGATCTTAAAGATCATCCAGTTCCAACCCTCCTACCAATTGCAGGGACATCTTCCACTAGAGCAGGTTGCTCAGGGCCCCATCCAACTTGATCTTGACAGATGTCACAGGGATGTGCAGAGGATGAACAATTATACTGTCAAAGGAGATTAGGAGCTTGGAGGGGTTTGTGGATGTAAAGAAGGGGAGGAGGGGGAGCAGGAGAGATGGAGGGAGGGATGGGTGCAGCTAAGTCAGAGAGCCAGCAAGGGTAGGAGAATTGGTGCAGGATTTGGCTGCTGATGAGGCATGACTGGGAGAGAGGATGGATGGGCAGCTCAATGCTATGGGAACAAAAACAGAAGAGTTCTCAACCACCAGAATGATGTTTTGTGGTCATGTCTGAGCCTGGGGAGGTCCCACATTGGCCGCTGCTGGAAGAGCAGAGGGAGAAAAACAATGTTCTGGGAAGCTCTTTGGCATGTCTTTTCCCTTCTCCTGTGTTGAGAGACCCTCCTCAGTGTCCCTGGTGGGGTTGAGGGAGCAGATTTTTCTTGTGTACCCCTGGACAACTCCTGCAGAGGTGCTGGAATGTGCTTGGCAATGCTTGGCTCTGCCCCAGCCCTGGTGTGCCACTGTTGTGCTGGTACTGCTGCCGTGCTCCTGCAAAAACGTGCCAGCTGGGAGTGCAAACGGCTAAATGGAATCTTGATAAATCAAAAGGAGAATGGCTTTTCAAATATTTCAATTATACAAATGTTGTAAAATGAACCTTAATGCTTTGCTTCTGTGACTTCCAAACTGAATTAAACAAATTGCTTTTACACACACCCATGGAATGAGGCTTGATTAGTTACAACTCTCTTCTGTTTCAATACATATTATGATTGTCAATAGCATGAATAGGGCTTTTGTTTGATGAAGAGGTAACCAACGAGTGAGAAGCGTTTGCTAAATACTGAGACCTAAGAAGAACAATTTTTTCAAGGTCTGTGGTGCTCATGCACTGGAATGGAAGGTTTTCAGGCCTAATGAACACGTGGGGCTTCCCACTGGTGAAAGGATGCAGAGTTGTGCTGCTGGTGGAATGTATACGTTTGCAGCCAATCTCCCTGTGGTGTCCTGGCAATGTGCTGGGCATGGCACCATGGAAAAGTGCTGTGCAGGGTATCAGCTGGAAATGGGAGTGCTAAAAAAGTGCAGAACAGCTCCAGCGAGCAGGCTCTCTTCACAGATTGTAAAGCCAGATTACAATGTTTGTGTGTAGTATGCACTAGACAAAATGAGAATATCATCTATCTGACAGCTGACCCCAGCTGACCAGAGGGAAATCCCACACCATAAGGCAATATGCTCATCATATAAAGCTGGGGGAAGAAGGAGGAAGGGGAGGATATTCAGAGTGATGGCATTTGTCTTCTCAATCCTCCATTACCCATGATGAAGCCCTGCTTTCCTGGGAATGGCCGAACACCTGCCTGTCCATGGAAACTATTTTGGAATGAATGCCTTGTTTTGATTTGGTTGTGCATGTGGCTTTTGCTTTCACTGTTAAAATGCTTTTATCCACGAGTCCTCACTTTCATCCTTTTGATCCTCTTCCCTATCCCACCAGGGGAAATGAGTGAGCAGTGGTATGGGGCTGAGTTGCCATCTGGGGTTAAACCACAATGCATGTGAGTCTTGCTCAGATTTGTTCTTAAAAGCTTCTGTTTGTTATTCTCATGGATGGACTTGAAGATGTAATATGCCAACCCAAGAATCCTTGTGGTTTTTTGTCTTTAATAACTTGTCCAAGCCAGCAAACAGCATCTGCCACTTTCTGTGTCTGCCTGAGCAGTGGTTACCTGCAACATGGCCTTGCTGACTCCTTCAGATGGGTGGCCATACCTTCACGGTGGACAGATGTTTCAAACAGAAAACAAGCTATTTTCTCTGCATTTATTTTCCTTTATGCTAAGGATTTACTATCCTTTAGTGATGCTGGAGAGCAAGGAAACCAGCAGAAATTATCTTTCTTTCTTTGTGTCCAGAACATCTCACCATTTTGCAAGCTCTGTGCCAGCTGTGATGTGATTGAAGGCTGAGAGCTCCCATGGAGAGATGAGCCACTGCTGGGGACTGGGAAAATGGCTGAGAACTTTCTGCGCAAGGACCTGGCTAAGCTCCCCACAGTTCATGCCCCAACTGAGCTCTGCTGCTGTGCTCAAATGCAACACTCTGCTGCCCTCTCCCCTTGAAGTAGGAATCAAGTACAAATGTTGGCTGTGGAGATTTCATCAGTTTGTACCTCCTTTCTTCATGAGGGGCACTGTCCCCTTCCCAGCCCAGGAGAAATGACCTGGCAGAGCTGAAGTGAACACTGGTGCCAGAGCTGAAATAGCCCATTAGATTCACCCTGCAGCCTAGGTGGCCAAAGCATGGGCAGAGCTTCAAACCACTCAGACAAACCTGTGTGGTGGTGTAACACCTGCCAGTGTCCCTTTCCCCAGTATATCACCTTTTCCTGATCTCCAGCTCAATCTTAGCTCATGAGAAATGGCTGATTTGGCGCCTGGAGCCTGGTGTGGGCAGCTGTGCAGAGTGCTGCACACGTGGGTTGGTTGGTGTGGCAGAGCTCCTCAGCTCTGGGTTGCACGAGTGCCTGGTTCCTGGGGAAGCAGGAGCAGCCTTGGTGCCTGCAGAGTGCTACAACACAGTTTGCTTTGCTTAAAAAACACCCAGCTCTTGGCTTTAGCTAAGTAAGGAACATTTTTTGAAAGGACTTGCTTTATTTGTTTTAAGCTTTTAATTGAGTGCCGTTTACGAGATTATACGTGAGAGAAGGAAGAAAAAGCTTTAAAAATGCCCCATTGCATGGAAACACGTCTAGACTGTTTACAAGTGCTCCTTGTTTTGCATTCAGAGCCCGGATCTTTGACTTCCTTTTGGACTGCTCTCCACTGGAAATGAGGATTTGCTGCCAAAATAGTCCACCTTTTCCTGAAAGATTTGGTATTAATAGTTTTGACAGAACATCTTGTTCCTGTGTAATACAGGAGTCAGTCTAGTAGTTGGTCCTGATCAGAGGTACAAAATGAGATTGCATAACTTTTATTTTGAGATGAAATATCTGCAGTTTAACAGAAAAAAGTCTGAGCCTATGCCAGCACACATCTCTTGAAGTTAGGAGGGAAGTGTTGGTGTTAATGATGTAGCAGATTACTGTTCTTGCTTTTGTTTAAGGAAATGAGTAATTTTTACTAAAATACAATTTGTGTGATTTGGGGTATTCCAGAAATGCAGTTGTGGTGCCTCAGGTCCCCAGGGGAGGGCTTTTCTCACCCTCCCCTCAACACCCTGCCTGTGTGGGCATCCCCAGTGCTGGCTCCCTGCTGCCTGTGCCGCCTGCCTGGCCCAGCCACGGGACAGGGACCGATCTGGAACCCCAGCACAGCCACAGTGAAGAACCTCTGCTGATGCCTTTGCTGAAGTATTGTCAAGCTTAGATGCTGTTGACCTAGTACATGTAATAGGAGCAATTCCAGACTTGGCTAAAAGCTCCTTTGGAAAGGCTCATGACATCTTCTAATTTATTCTTGGTTTCCACTGTTTGATTTTGGTTGCTATTTTTAATGAGCAGCCACTGCAGCCATGTGAGAGGGAATGAATTATCTTTGATAATGACTATTTGTTTCTTGTGGTAGACAAAAAAAAAAGGCAATTTATATTCTTTCAAGTATTTTCCCAAGCTCAATAGCTAATGCTTCAGACTGTAACACACTAAGTAAAACAGCATTTTGTGACACCAACAGCTCCTGAATGTTTTCAGGTTATTTTACTTTGCTCTGTACCTGTGATTTCTGGATGGCTGTATACAATTATTGCTATTATCATTTGATTTTCCCAGCAATTAAACAATATTTTAATTTATTCTGCTAGGCAAAGATTTCTCTGCTTGTACATAAAACCATATTCGTACATGTCAAAAATGCATCCTTTCCCCACTCAAAGGATGAAGTGTAATTGTAGAAAGAACAGTTAATAATGGCTTTAGAGGAATGTAGTTTTTACCAGTCTATGTGACTGGCAAAATTCCATAACGTCCTTCTTAACACTATTGCTTAAATTTACCTAAATTAATGGAAGAGACCAATCCATCAGTTCAGTCAAGCGTTGAGCTGTTAACAGTATCTGTTAAAGCAAATGGGCCCAGATTTTTAAGTTTTTGTAGAATTTCATTATTTTTTGTTATTCTCTTTTTTAAAGACATAATCACTATATCAGTGCTACTACCAGTTTGGGACTGGGTTTCTGTTCTACGAGTAAAAATAAGTTCCTAATTCAAAGAGAAAATTTTTTGTATCTATTGATTGAGCTAAATCAGAAAGAAGACACCTGGCATTATTAAAGCTAAGAACTAAAGATTTGCTTTAGCAACAAAAAGATGTAATCCTTTTTTCCCACTCTGAATTTTTATTTAGAGAGAATATTTTTTAAAGAAAAACCCTGCTAATTAAGTAGAAAGAAAAAAAAAAAAAGCGCCATTTGAGAAGGGGTATAAAATGGATAAGGAGTGAGGGTAGGGGAAAACCGTGCTCGGTTCTGCTGGTAACTCTCAGGTTGTTGTGTTGATTTTGACCTTGTTTCTGAAGAAGAGGACAACTGGAGATGAAAGCACACATAGCAGAGAGAGGGGCAGAACATGAAGCACAAGGCTGTGCTCTGGCTCTGCTATTTGCAGTTCAGCTATGGCAGCTGCAGGAGGACTGTGGAGGTTTCCAGCACAAATGCCCATGGCCCCAGAATTCGCTGCTTGGGTGCTTATCCTTCTTGCCATCTATCCAAAGATTTGCCAAGTGATTTGCAGAAATGCAGAATGGCTGCAGGAATGCAAGGTCAAAATAGGTCAGTAAAAGTGTATTTCTCCAAGGCCACACTGTAAATCAGAAAGTGGAAAGCAAGGGCAAATCTCTTCCCAGGAGTTCATGATGGGAACAAGAGAAGCTCTTACATTTCATGTCTTAAAAGCAATTGACAATGTGTAGTCACCCCTAAGGGTGTGTTGGAGTCCTGCTGAAGAGAAGAGTTGCAGCCCTGAATTTTCACCTTTTCATAAATACACCTGAGAATCTATTCTTCATATATTGTTCTATTGTGTGCAGCACCAAGCAGAAAAAGTGTTTGTAGTTTTTCATAAACTAGACCTATGTTTGTAGCCCTCCATACACCTCCCTTACCTGAAAAGGTATTGCAGAATGTCTCTGCAAAAAGCTTCTGAGCAGCACAGGGCCAGCGTAGCCAAATGGTTTACACAACACTGTGAGCATCCTGCTCCCAGGCGTAAGAGTATCAGTGCTGATGTCACTGGAAGCCAGGCTGAGAGCAGAGAGAAAACAGCAGGATAAAACAGATCTATTAGATAAAAATGGTCCCTCTTCCCAGCATGGGAACAAAGTCTCTGAAGGATTTAATTGACCGCAGTGGGTGCATCTTCTGTGTGTCTGGAGTGCCTTCTCGCTCGGCTGGCAGCAGGAGCAGCCTCGCGGTGCGCGCTTTGCAGCGGCCGCAGGCTCCAGGGCAGGCTCGCTCCAACCCACCTTGGGGCTGGGTGTCCGCCTGAGATAAAACTGACAGAGAAATGCTGTCATTCATGCAGCAGCCAGCAATGAGGAGCTGAGGGAAGGCTCCTGGTGGGGGTGAGAGAAGGTGGATGGCAGCCCAGCAGCAGCCCAGGGTGCTGTACGTGGCTGGAACAGGTATGAATCATTTCCACCCCAGTGCTGCCTGGAGAATTGTCTATCATCTGCTTTAGTTTTTAGAAGTATTCTTGAACTGTGAAAGCACCTATAAAACCTGAGAATCTAATTTTTTGTTGTTTTCAGTCATTTTCAGAAGCATCAATCTTTGGTAGAACCCTATCAAGTTTCCTCACAGCATCTACTCTTTAGCTAATTTTTTTTTTCCACAAAGTCAACTTCAAATAATTCTTTTCTCAAAGCAGAACTTCCCGTCTCTCTTGACTTATTTCTTTTTATTCAGCTTATAGACAAAGAGATGAAAGAAGCTAACAAAACCATCAGCATATGACAAAGAGAAGAAAACAAAGAGGGTATTTATTAATTAATTGATGTATGAACAGGCAGGAGGAGACCACTTTAGTCTAAGAAGTGAATATTTTGGCATAACTGTAGCCAAAACTCTTTGCTGTCTGCTTCCCTTGTACACAAGTAGCTCTGCAACATGGCTACCTAGGTAATGCTGTTAACAGAGTTTAAAACGTTATTTTTACCTGTTAAGTTAGATTGAAGATCTGTCTAGTCAGGATTTTATTATAATTATGAAATATATATGCAATTTTTGCTGGAGGGAAGTATCATTTGACATTTGCATGGTTCCACTGAGGTCTGTGGGGGATTCAATCTGGCCAGAGATCCCAGCCTGCAGAGCAATATGAGAGGCCAGGTGCTGCTCAGTGACAGTGATAAAACCCACTCTTAGCTCTGAGCTGTCTGCAGAGGAAATTGTTTTCCACTTCAGAAACAAGAAAACCAAGCAACTAAACAATCATTTTGGATTCATGTCCTTGGGCAGATGCACACTTACCTGTAGAGGGAATCAAGTTGAATGCTCAGTCACACTGAGACCAGAAAGTGACAGGCACACTGATGCTGTCCATAAATAGATCAGAGATTACAGTGAACAACAATTATTTTGGAAAGGACAAGGCTGGCCCAAGACCATCTGTGTATGAGCTGATGTAAATAAAGTAGACATTAGAGGCATGTTGGTGAGTATCAAAGCAAGCCACCACAACAGTTAACAATGCAACAAGAATTTTTGCAAGATAGAAGCTGCAGTGCAAGGTAGCAGATTTGTTAAGTTGGTCCCTTTCAGTCATACAGTTTGTTTCTAAATTTCAAGTAATTCATGTATTTACGCACTGGTTATGCCTATGTGTTTGCATGTTCTACCACACAGTATGTGAAGGCACCACTTGCATTCCCTCTATAGGTAAATGTGTGTGTGCATACACACATCTGTCTGTGCAGACAATGAGAAATGAAGGATAGTGCCACTGCAAATGTTTACATGTTTATCACTAATATCACAAAATTTTAACTCTCTATCTGCTTAATCGAGTGTCCTTCTTCTGCAGCAATAAATACTCATTTTTTGGTAACACTCTGTGGCTGACAAGAAGGAAGGGTAACCACATCCTGCATTACTTTTAAACAATGCCCACTGGCAAACACTGCTGAGTACTCTGGCTTTATGTCTGTCAGCCTCTCTAAGCTATAGATTCTGTGCTTAGTCATTAGTCCAATGGGTCACTTTCATTTCCTCATCCAATCTCTTTTTTAGTTATTTTTTATTTTATTTGCACATTTCCTCCTATTGCAAGGGTGGAAGCTCTTTCTGAAGTGTGAGTACATCCCAAATCCATAGCTGCAGAAATACTGGTGAGGAAAGAAGACTTTTCTGACTCCAAGCTGAGTTTTCTCTCACAGATGTTTTATGAACAGTCTTTCTGTTTCCGTAACAGGTGCTGGAAAATCAAAAATTGGCAGAGAACCCCATTCTAGCTCATGTCTTTAGCTGACTGGTGAAAAGTGCAGTGTGTTGTGTGTTTGTTGTATGTTCCTTAAGATACAGTTTTAAAAGATACTTTTTGATGAGGTGCTGACCCTCTCTGATGACTGTCCTGATTCTGGGATCCTTGCCCATGGATGTGCTGCTGGGAGCCCTGTGGGGAATCACAACTCCTCTCCTACAGCACCAGCAATGTGCAAGGAAGCACCACAGGGCTGAAGGTGTCCTGCTTCTGAAAAAGCCATTGCATCCTTCTCTGCTGCCACACAAAGCATGGAGGCAGGTGAAGCTGGGTGTTCAGCCCCACTGACTTGAGATAAAAATTCTAAGTCAGCAAAATATTGAACATTATCTTTCATCTGTGTGAACAGGTGTGTTAACTAACGAGGGATTGTACAAAAACCACTGACAGGATTTGAAGGTTAACAATGAGACTATCAGTTTCTGGGAAAAATGAAGTTAAGGTTGCATTTTCTTGTTTGGAGGAGAACAGAAAAGAGAGAATGTGAAAGAAACAACCTGGCAGTGAATCCTTCACTTTTTGTAATTTCCACTAACTGTTTTTCTTTGATTTAACTGTTACAGATCTGAAATTTGACATGTACCATGTTCATCTGCTAAAACTAGTTAAGAATCGAGTTTGCTTCCTTGCAGATAGGCATTGCATGCTTACATCTTGGCTTTTCCTAAATAGATGAAAAAATGATGACTTCTGAATGGTTGTGTCATTCACATAATGTTTGGATGTGTTTGTTTTTATTATAACACCGTTGATGTTTCTGCTATTTTTATTCCTCAAGTGTTGTGTTACTCCTATGCTGCTATTTCCTATTTTGTCAGTTCTTTCCTGGAGGAGGTTTCTCTGGAGTCTATTTATCTTTAAATTAGAAATGTTTTCTTTACAGCCCTACTGATCAATTTATTTTCCTTAAGCATGAACAAGCTGGATATGCAGCATGACAAAGGTAGGAGTAAAACAGCAAAGAAACTTCAGAACATTTTTTGGGCTTTTTTTATCTCAGATACTTTCCTGGATTCTTCTTTATAGCCTTTTGTTAAGTACTCCCAAGGGCAGGATGCTGGTTTTGTAAATTTGTGGATCTTTGCACCTCATAATACAGAGTGCAGTGGCACCTCCTGTGGGAAAGCTGTGCAGGGCCACTGCAGTTTCATCAGTAGTTGTTCCTGTGCTGTTTCACTAATAAGGATATTAATTACAGTGTGGCAACGGTTCAGTTTTTAAAACACATTTTGATATCTGGTTGTATGGATATGAAAACCCTGTATGCTCCTACACATCTCATGCAGATGGGGTCATGGTAGGGAGGTGCTTTTGAGAGGTTCAGGGAGTGCCTAGCCCAGTCTTTAGCTATTAGCACCTTGTTTTCCATGCTCAGTCACAGGCAGTGGGGAGCAGAGCTCCTGCACAGCTGCACACAGGAGCTCATTTCTTTGATGCTGCATGTTTTGACTGCCTGGACCATATAAGTGGCATTCCATTTGTTGACCCAACCACGCCCTTCAGCCAGGCCTAGTGCAAGGGACAGGTTTAGAAGCCTTGCAAAACTCATCTGATTTGGGATATTTGTCATCTTTAAATAAGTTAGTGTTGCTGGACCTCTCAGCACCCCATTTTTCTTTAGGCTGCCCTGTCACAAAAAGCATCCATACAGCCTTAATTCGCACAGCCACTCCTTGCCTTCCTTCCAGGTCTTCTCTGGGCTGTGATTTCAATATCCTACCATGGAATAGGAATAATAATAAAAGTCATAAAGCTATTCTAAGGTCTGTGGATGCAAACCAAATTCTGGCTGAAAACTGCTCTTTGCGGGGACATCGAAACCATCACACTTTTACCTGTCCACATGGTTCAAGTGTAATCACTAGCATTTGACATCACCTTTCTTTCCATCCAGATTTATTTTAAATAGCAGTGCTTCTTTCTAGAGCAATGTGTACTACTCCTCATCCCTGTTTCAAAGGCATTTTGAGTAAACAACCTTATTTTAACAAAGCAGATGGAAACCTTTTTATAGCTGTGAGGCACAGGCAGTATATGCACCCCTGAGCCAGCTCTGTTCCGCAGTACTGTTCTCTTCTGTACTAAGGAAATGTCTGAAGTCATTAAAGTGTTGGATATAACTTCAGATAAGGTGGATTTTCAAGGTTATAAAATTGCTGAATTAGTTTTACAGCTACTCCAGAGGTACCACTGAGCAACTTATATTGATTTCTCTGGCTTCTTGTTAGAAGTTGTTACCTGGAAGCTGAAAGTAAAGGAAAGCAATCAGACTTCCTTGAGAAAGGCTCAGGGATCATGTACATGCCTGCATTGTGATGCTGCCTCTGTGCTGGCCTGGCCATTGCATCTTCCCATCTGTGGGACAATGCTCACCTCATGCTGGAGCCTCAGCAGTGGCAACTGGACAGCTGCTGCTTTTGAGGAATTGTCCTCTGGCAGTGCAGGATGTTCAACACAGGTGCCACAGGAGGTGGCAGTGCCCCTTTTTTGCCTAGTTTCCACCATTCCCATGGATAGCTGACCTTCTCCTTCTTTCTTGGAGGACAGCATCCTGGCCTTCAACAGAGGGACTCTCTTATTGGGTGGCCACATTATTAAACATGTTGGAGTGGGTTATTGTAGTTAATCTCTGCCTCATTGCACAGGTCTTTCCTAGGTAGTTGACATAATTTCTAGAAAAAAAAGAAAGTACCAGAAGAGAATGCTTCTCATACCTCTATATTAAGTCAAGTATGATCATGGAGCTATCCCCAGAGCTCTGGTTCTGGAATTCTCCCTCCTGCCCAGCCTGGAGTCCCTTCAGTTCATCCCAGGAAATGCTTGGCTGCCAATTGACAAACTGTTATTATGTGGTGTCTAATCAAATCCTTCTGTTAGCAAATTTATCAAATGACAAGACACAACTGACAGTAAAATTCCCTCTCATTGAGCTCCTTCATTAATTTTTCTGCTTCAAACCCTACAAGAGAACTGACGTGCATCCCTGAGATCTCTCAGTGCCAGGCTTAGTCAGAGTAGACTCTTCTGTTTCTGAGGCCAGGATTTTGAATGCAAGTTAATAATCTGTCCTGCATTTGTTTGAAGTGAAAAGACAAAGGGGAAGATGAATAAAATATTGTTATTTTGTCATGTGAGTGACTGATTTCAATGTTTGGTTTCTTGCCCATCATGGGAGCATTCACGAATTCCCAGCTTTGTCAGGAAAATATAACTTTTTTCATTGCTGATTACCCTCCTGGTGTGAACTGCATAATTTCTTACTCAGAAGAAGATTATTGTAGCCATTTATTTTCTGGTTAAACAGGTGTAAATAAAACAATTACACTGAAATGATTGAATTTTCTCTTTAACGCATGAAACACAGATGTAGAGTCCATTAAAAAAATGTTCTTACTTCCAATCAAATTTATATGAGAAAATTATCCACAAAAATATACATTTTTTGCTCTCTGTTTGGGGAGAAAAGCAGAACAAGGCCATATGCTGAATATGCTTCCACAATTTATGGAGAATTCATGCAAGATAATGAGCTTCTGCTCTGTGCTACAGGATGTGGGGTTGACCCTTCATATTCACTGAGGGGTTTTTAGTGCTCACACTAATTATTCCCACTGATAAGGAGCCTCAAGTTGAGCCACAGATAGCAGTGTAGACACCACAAGGGTTGTATTGTTTCTGTTTGGGGAGAAATGGGGAAAAGAGAAGGGGGGTAGGTAGGAACCCCCTGAACTGGTCGCTCCAGGGCTGGGTACTTGGGCAGATCCATCCACTGCAATACTGCAGAGTGAGCAGAAACCTAACTCACTCTGAGCACCCAATTACTCCTTTGATGAAAGCTTATATTGCTTGGCTCTCCTTCTTTTGATGTCAAGTTAATCCTCATTGGCCTTTTTTTGTAGCTCAGGGCAACAGACATCAGTTCCTTGCACGATGATAAACAGCAAGCAGCCACAGTTGCTCCTGTGCAGAACCTAAATCAATGACTGTTCTACAGTTGTGGTTAGCTAAAGATGCTGTCCTTTGGTTTCTTAACAAGTAGTTTTCCTGTGGAGGACAGAAATACAGAATTCCTTAGTACATTTTTTGGACCCCTCTTCAGTAAATCAAGATATGAAACTGACTGTTCATGACAAGTTTCTCGGTAGGTGAGGAGCTGGTGACATTTTCTCTGCTCGTTAATTATGTGAAATGTCTTCTTATCTTAAATTTTGCCAAAGTGTTTATTGGTCTCTGGAGACTGCAACTCATGGTGAGCTTTCCAGAAAGCAGTGCTAATGCCTCCCTGGTGTTGAGGGTTCATAAGCAATCAATTCACTCATGAATTATCTGCACCGCTTGTCATCTGGGGTTCATTAGCATGAAAATATTTAAGCAATAAAGTAGAGACACAACACATCTCTTGCCTTTCCGCATCAGAGGATATTTTGGGTTTTCCACCTGCTCAGGGATGACATGGAAATAAATGGCCATTTCCCCTTTGTCTTGCTCCAAGCATTCTCTCTCTCCCTGCAATCTCCAGCAATCATGTAATCTGATTTCTTGCTTTGAGGCCTAGAAAAGCCATTTCTAAGAGAAAGAAAACATTCAGACAAGGTTTTGCCATTGCTATGTGCATCATTATTTTGTGTATTTCTAATAGCTGTAATCAGCTCTCATACTGCTCAAGAAGTTGTGCATAAAATGTGTGAGATAATACATATATAAGTACTGTCTTCTGTTAGGGTTTATTGACCTACCTGTGCCCTGAGAGATCAGCACTGGAATAAAGTATTAGACCAAGGATATTTCAATTACAATTGCTTATGTAATTTTTCAGACACTTTCTCTAGCTGCATTGGGAAAGGTAAGTGGGCATGTCAAACCACACCTTTACAGAGAAGTGTTCTTTACCTTTGGATGCTGTATCAAATGGAATTATTTCCATCAAATCTCATGAATGCCAATGCATTTCAATGTGCAAATATTGAAAATGTGGGAAAGGAACTCACAGCTTCCTGCAGGCCATGAGTTTTTCCTGATCCAAGGCAAAGACCCAACTTTTATACTTGGCCGACTCTGGGGTTGGTTGCAGGCACCTTGCTTCAGTAACAGCAGCAGCAAAAGCCTTTCACTAGACTGCCCAAAGGGCTGTGGGAAAGGCTGCTCAGATGCACTAAGAAGAATAATTTATTGTTTGCTTTGGCCATTAAAGTTGGCTTTGATTTGGGCTCTGCTCCATCAGGCAGCTAAAATAATGAATTTAAGCATTTGATGAAAATGTTTACTTACAAAGAACATACACGTGGTTTGTTTTTTCCCAAATGAGGTAGGGACAGAGGCTGAAACAGAGGTCAGTTTTATTGCACCCAGCTCCCAGGTCCTACTCCTGTCCCAGACAGCTCCTCATCCTAGAGATGCTTGGCTTTGTTTTCTGTCTGAGATATGTTCCCAAGTCTTCTCCTTCACTTGCGTGATCTCCTAATGCTGCTCTCTGTCTGCAAAAGTCCTGCCTTTACCTAAGACATTTCTCACCTGCCTGTGTGTGATCTGTGTTTTGGAGGCATTTCCTTTGGGTTTGGGTTTTTGGATCCTACAAGACAATTTTGACTGCATCTTTCATTCAGGTGGAATGAAGCCTTGCTGTCATGCAAAAAGGTCTCAGCTACAACATGCCTGCAAGCACAGGTGCTGTTAAGAGTCACCTTTACTCAAAATCAGCAAGGATTGCTCATTTGCATAGGAGGTGAATTTGAACTACTCATCTACTTAAACTGGCAAAAATGTAATTTTCAGGCATATTGTCCTTTTCTTTCTTATCCTATTCTTTCCCCCTTTCACTTAACACATTTTCCATCATCCTTCCTTATGTCCTTTCTCCAAAAACAGTCTCTCTCTGCACACCCCACTCCCTGTAAACAACCAGGGACTCTGGAAATGGCTCTGAGGCACTGGCTCAGTCTGTGCATCTTCCTCCTGGACATCCATGGTCAAACCTCCCTCCCCACTTGCTGCCTCTCACTCCACTCCTCCCACCCTTCACACTTCACCCTTCCTCCACTCCATCTCTGCCAGGGAGTTTACTTACTTTACATCTTGCTCATTTTTGTTTCCAACCCCTTTGTAAACAGACTTCCCCATTGCAGGGTGCAGTGTAGCAGGCTGAATACATTTTCACCTCCCAAGAAACCATACTAAAAGCTCTACCCCTTTTCTCTCCAAATCACTCACCAACCAAGTCCCGGCTGTATATCTTCCACAAACACACCACCAGCACTCCTCCTCCGCTCCCGGGGAGGCAGGCTGCTGAAACCAGGAGGAATAGTACAAGAAAAGTAGGTCATCTGAGAACATGGAATACAAAACTCAGCCACTGTGTGCTGGGTGAGCACAAAGAAGTTAAATCAACTATCAGATCAAACTGATACAGAGCAGAAGTTTTCCTGCATTTTAATAGAGAGCTTTTCTCCTCATTTGTCTGGCAGTGCTGGTGCTGGCAGGGCTGAGCTGCCCGTGGCTCTCCTGCTGCTGCATCTCCTTCTGTGCTCTGCTGACTGGACACAGCAACAAGCACTGTGCCATGGGTATGGATTTGAAATCACGTAATTATACTGAATTTTACTACTTTTCAGCATTGCCAAGTGTTTTTTTTAAAGTATCATTTGCTTCTCTTTGCCTCTTAATTTTGCTGGGGAGCATTCTGCAGTATAACATTTTAAATGTGGCCAGAACCACTGAATTTTCCTATGTAGAAACGATAGGAAAGGGGAGGGAACATGCTATACACACATACTGCAGTCTTTCTATTCCAGCACCACCTCTCCTAGGTTGATAGGCTTCTGAGAAATTAGAAAAACCGTGAAACAGTCAGAAATGGAATAATCTGCTCAACAAGAAAGAGTCTTTCTAGCTTTCATTATTTGCAGGGACTTACGCCCCAAACCTTGAAGCTTTATTGAGGTGCATGTGCAAGGAGCTGGAGAAAACTGTGCTGTCTTTAACAAGGCTACAATTTTACAGCCACACAAAGTGAGTACAATGTCATCATGTCTGGCCAAAGAGTCCCAATATTGTTGAAAGACATTATAATGAGTGAATCATTGAGCACTTCTCCACTGAAAGCCTGCTGTGACCCTTCTGAAAAGTGTTTAAAGGACTTTGGAGATGGATTTCCACTGCTGTGTTTTCAGTGCTTGCCTTTCCCAGTGTGTTGCTCTCTGCCTGCTCTTCTTTCTGTATGCTGTCCTTGTCCAGCAGAGCAGCCACATTTCCCCACAACTCATCTCTGTACCCCACTCATGCTCTGCAACCTTTTTCCTTTACAGTGCTCTCTGTGGGTTTTTTCCCTAGGTTGTAGCGGAGCCATCTCATTTTTTGGAATGCATGCTTCCTCCCTTTTACTGAGCTAAGCTCTGAGGAATAAAGGAACATCTGATGTGATGGTGCAGTGTTGTAACAGCTGAGGAGACGTGAACAGTGTAAATGATCAGACATGAAAGGGGCAGAGAAGCAGTTGGCCTTATTTCCTTGCTTTCATCAAGATTGCATATACTGTCATTGACTTTGTATTTTCCTTGGGAATTTTGTAGAGAAATGTTGGCAGCATGAATGGAGTTACACTTCTTCTGTGCAAAGCAGGAGCTACAGGAAGTAAAATTAATGCTTATTGCATCAAATATTTTGCTGGAAGCTTGATGATTCACAATTCTTAGTTTTATTTTTTTTTAATTCTAAAGATGTGTAAGTACAAGGCATGCTATAAGTAGAAACCATTATGATACAGGAATAATGCAATTCCCTGTGTCTTTGGGGATGGTCAATATGTTGTTCATTGCAGGTTGCCATAGAGATGCAGTATTATTTTCTTAGCTGAGTGATGTGCACTGAATTATAATGCTTTCATAGGAATGGCACAAGTTAATAAAATTCTTTATGGTTCAACAAAATCATCCTTCAAGTAACATTTGAAATCAAGGAGTTTGTCTAGTGCCCAATCTCACTCAGTCTGACTGAAGTGTGGTGACAGAATAACGTAATTAAACCTGTGCAGCTGTGTTTAAATGTTCTGCCACACATTTTGACTTCTTTTACAAAGGATGCTATTGCACAAAGGTGCACTGGATTCATGATAATGGGCAGCAAAGGGAAAGGAGGAGTGAGAGCAATGGCGAATACAAACCTATAGCTTTCCAGAACAAGAGTGCTTGCAGTTCCTTCCATGTGGCCTGAGATTTCATATGGCCAACCACATTCTAAAAGCCTGTGAAAAATATTCAGTTATGGACATGAGTCTCAGCACTCCTCATTATAAAATCACAGAATCACAGAATGGTTTGGGTTGAAAGAGATCTTAAAGATAACCTAGTTGCAAGCCCCCCGCCATGGGCAGGGACACTTTCCACTCTCCTATTTGCTGAGGGCCCCAACCCTCTTCCCCAGATGAAAGTTTATTTCTAACACAGCAGACACTCTGTGCCCTTAACTGAGGTTCAGAATATGGTAAAAGAATATGATGAAAGAACATGATGTCTAGTCCTATATGCAATGAGAAGTCAGTGGAAAAGTTTGGGTTGGTTTTAATATCTATGTGTTCTTGGTCATGAGAGCATTATTTCACTGTATTAGAACTGCTGACATTTGTTTAAGTGTTTACATACCAACTAAAAATTCTCCTGGCAGCTGCTGTCTGAATCCTAAATTAAATTAAACTTAAAAAACCTAAATTAAAACCTAGTTAAAAGATGGGGCTTAGTCTAGAGCCTAGACAATAAGTGTAGATATGATGGTAAGCTTTCTGTTTCTTTAAAAAGTCTTCATTTGTATTAGATCATTTGACTTCCTTTACAAATAATACCAGCCCACTACTTTTTACATAGGGGATGAAATATTGTCAGTGTCTGGACACCAGTGTTACTTCATACTGGATTGCTGAGTTTGTTTACATTTTCTCTTGTGAAACCATCTGCTGGGAGAGTGCTTGACCTTTTTTATGGTAGTAACCTAACTCAAAAGCATGGGGCTTCACAAATATGAAACCACAAGGTGATAGTTGGTGTGTCTTTGCTACAGGGAGTTAAATTTCAAGGGTTACTAAAACTGAGGTATCTTAGGAATGCAAACTCAGGCTTATAAGCTCTACATGATCTAGAAATGTATTTTTCTCCTTGCAGAAGTCAGACCTGTACCTTCTCTCCCTGAAGCCTGTGAAACATCCAACAGCACATGAGCAGAAGGCATGCCGTTTCCAACTAGTTTATACAGAAAGGTCCCTGGTGAAGGACACCTCATGGGTATTCATTCTTGGGGGCATCGTTCCCATGGACCAATTTGATTTAATTTTTCAAAGGAGCCCCACTTTGGGACTCTTCTTTCACTGTGTTGAGCACCCTCCCTGCCTCTGTGGGCTTGGGAAGAGCTCAGTACCCTGCAGTGGGTTCTGAAATTCCAGAGCAGGTTTCTTCACTGGGCTGTTTCATGGAGGATAGGTGTTGTAAAGTGCATGCTACAGCCTGGGGTCTGTGCCAGGTGCTGGAACCCATGGTTTCCCCTGCCTGCTGTGCAGTGTAGCTGAGGGAGTCCAGCAAGGTCTGTGCTGCTGGGAGCTAGCTGCAGGCTGCAGGGGTCACTGACAGAAGCTTAGCTCTAACTTTCTTAAGCTGACTTAGCAGCAACTTCTTCACTCTCCAGTGTATGTCAATAAAATCAGTCAAGACTTGTATCTGACCTAAATGTATGTGACTGCTGCAGAACTGGTACCCACTTGCATCAAACAAGGGCTTGCACTGCTGCATCCAGCAGAGAGGTCCCAGATCAGCTGAGAAGCCAAATAACTTGGCATTTTGGGTGCTTGTGGATAGGATACAAAAGGCTTAAATCCTGGCACAGCTGAGACTTGGCACATCAGCTGCAGAGAGACACCTGACCTCCTGTTCTCCCAGGCTGTGTTCCCCTCCACAAACCCTTCCCTGTGACATCCTCAGGCTGCACAGCTGAAGATGTCCATGCTGGCCCATGAGTGACCATGCTGGGGAGGTGGGCACCTCTCCCACCTGAGGTTTCATCAGTGCTGGGTAGGAGCCAGCTGAGTTGTGTTTAAACCTGCTGGTAAAATCCAGATGAATGATCTTTTGCCAATGAGTTCAATGGGTAGAACAATGGCACAGGGAACAGAAAGCCTGGAGTTTACATTAAGAAGTCTTAACGAGACAAAAAACATTGCCAGTAGGTAAGCCAGATAAGATCTCTGTAATTGCATATCTCCTGGTAGATCCAGTCCTAGGGCAAAACTGACAACTTCATATCAGTAATCTCTTGGCTGTTTAGAAACACAACTAAACACTGGGTTGACCTGTGGGTTTGCATCCCAAACCAGAGAGCGACACAGCTGGAATTATGGTGGAGTGTTAACGTTGCCTTTCCACTGAAAAGCATCACAGTTTCTTTTCCCTTTGACTTTGCCAGTTTTCAACTGCTGGGGCCAAAATTCTGCATACCAGGTGTTTGCCTCAGGCTGAGAAAATCTAAAAAGTTTCAGCCAAAAAATTTGTTCCTTTTGTGAAGGGATGAGGTAAAGAGAGAACTCAGGTGAGCTGCCATCCAAGGAATTCAGGAAGGGTTTCCTCTGTGTGGCTCCTAGAACCTGAGTCTGGGAGCCAGGTCTCCATCTCTGCCATTCCACCACGTGTCAGGGAACAGTTTTCTGCCTGCCACAGTACAAGGACTCAAATAAGACCAAGTGTATGCCCACACTCCCATTCCAGTAGCTGAAGCAGCTGAGATTTCCCAGTCGTGATGGACACCTGCCTAATTTTGGGACTGCACATTGATTGTGTGCTGCCCTGGGCACCCCAGTGCCCTGAAACAAAGGATGAGGGGCTGGTTGACTCTCCCCTTCCCAGACACCATGCAGTGCCAGAAGGAAGGCTCTGATCTTGGAGGAGGTGCAGGAGATACCAAACAGTAGGTCAGACCAGTGCATCAATTTTGTTTCCAGGACTTCCAGAAAAAGCTGCTGCTCCTCATCCTGTCCTTCCCATCTGGGGCAGTGTGGGCTGTACTCCTCAAAGGAGAAAACAGAAAGTACAGACAGGGCAACCCAAGTTGGTGCACATTGGTTCTGCCCCATCAGCAGCATCCAACCCATGTCCTGCTTAACTCTTCAATCACTGCCTTCCCTCTTCCCTGTATGCTGGGTGAGGTGGATAATTGCTTTCAGGTGACAGAAAGGTTTGAGCTTTGAGCCTCCAGACACCAGAGGGCACCACAGGTAGTACCCAGCCTCCTTCACTCCTCCTTCTGTGCACCCATGTTTTGAACAGGCAACCTGTCCCTTGCCTGTGCACCACATTTGCAGTCATCCTGCTCACTGTGGGCAATTTCCCAGAGCAACGCTGGGCACGTGGGAGAGAACTATTTCCTAACAGAGATTAAAAATACCCTTATCAAGTCAACTGGACAGTCTACTAGGATGGATGACTTTGGCAATAAGTTTTTTCTTGTTCTTTCTGCTTTTCTTTCCTGTTTCTGACTGTGTCTTGGCTGAAATCCTGCATGGTGGGTTTTGGAGAACTTCAGTACTGCACCCAGCCAGAGACAAATGCAGATATGTCTGTGACAGATATGGGCTGTTATCAAGGGGTCAACCTAAATGCCCACCACCAGAAAGTGGCAATGACGCAGATTGTTTCAGAGGATACTAAGAAGATGTGGCACCAATGGAAAACCTACATCTTACTTCTGTGTGTAGACATATGCACCCCTGAAGGTGCTATTGAGTCCTACTGCATGTAAGAGTGCTGAATATTGCATCAAACCCAGCTGGGGAAAAAATCAGATCATTAGAGTGTCCAGAAGCTTGTTCTCAAGGCTGTATGTGCTCTTGGTTTCCTGTTTCTTTTTGATCTCTTGTCAGCTTAGGCTGTGCTGTCAGTCTAGCCTTGCTCATTCATGCATTCATAGTTGATCCAATTATTGCATTACTGGCAGTGAGAAAGTGCAATAGACTCTTTCCTACCCACTGCTAAGAGAAAATGGCAGGGGAAAGTGTGTGTGTGTGTGTGTTTTGTGTGTGTGTGTGAGAATTCAGATTGCTTGGAACGTTCTCTAAAGCTGCATGGTAAATTACAGAATATGCTAGGTAGGTAAAAGTGGGTAGGAAGGATTTCTTGCTAGAAAGACTCTACTTAGGAAAAATAAGTTGTATTAATTAAAGCACATTCAGTAGTGGGGTTTTGGGCCTTTTGGCTGAGTTCTTTACAATTTCTAACTTGTTTCTACTTCTGCAGAATGACCCTTTGGTGCAGAAAACTTTTCTGATCAATACATTTTTTTCTAAGAGATCCTGGAGAATTACTGGTACAAGCCTGCCATTTCTCCTAATGCTGACCACACTTCAGAACTAATTCTCTTAATTTCTCCTAATGCTGACCAATGCTTCAGAGCTCGGGCATCATCCCTCAAGTCCCACTCTAACACTCACCTGTCTCAATGCTCCCTCCCACTTGCTCTTTAACATCATTGTGACCCCCAATTTTGGGTCCAAAACCTGCTAGAGGGTGGTAAAAAATAAAGAAGCTCATCAATTGCTTGGCTACCTTGACAGCGGTGCTGAAATCACTTTCCAAACACAATTTCTTTGCTATGTTTTGGCCACTGCTGCTGGTGGGGTGTCATGCATCACTGACTCTGGAATCTGAGTAGCAACCTTTGCTTTGAATCAACTTCTAAATTGTTTCACTTTTGGGCCTCAGGGACCAGTTCTCACCCAGGCTGTGCTATTAACATTGCCTGCTAGGACTGGAGGAGGTTTTAACCACCACCACATTCACATAATGACAATGAGAACTGAGGAGGCACAAAACAAACCCAGGACTTCAGCTCCTTCCCTGGTGTTCTCTCCTGTCCTGCTGCCTCTGCTGCATCACTGTTCTGATGGTCAAACCCTGCAGCTGAGGTGCCTTTGAGGTGCCCAATGTCATCTCCAGGGGTAAACCTGCATCTCCTCTGTGTTCTGTCACTGCAGAAACTACAGCTTCTTTGAAACTCTTCACAGAGACCTGTTCCCCTCTGTGCCCAGCATAGTAGTGCCTTACTGAGCCTGACAAAATCCATCTCCTCTAGTGCATTTTCCTCAGAGCTGGGACCTTTTCTGTTTTGCAGCTGATGACTAGAAGAGCTAACACACACACCTGGGGCTCTTCTGCCTTCCCAGCTCAGGTCACAGGCTCTTTACACTGCTCTCTTTTGACCTCAGACATTTTACCAATCTCACAACCTGGGAAGTCTGACCCTGAGCTGGCCAAAGTTGTATGACCAGAGAACTGGGATAGGTACTCAGTGGTTTCTGCCACCAGTAGGATTTTAGGTGTTCCTCAAAACATGTTAAAAACAAATGTTGGCTAGGTGAGATTCCCAGATCCTTAATGTGTGTAAGAGACAAATCGTGGCAGGATTTTCCAGAGATCCTTTGTAAGATCTCTTACTGAGCACATCTCTGTGTTTGTGTTTGCAGAGGAAACACCTTTGGGGCACTGAGGGACAAAGTGGGGAGAAGGAGTATCTGTTTGCAGTATAGAGTTGCTGTAACCTGTGGTGTGATGTGAGCAGGCAAAGGGGAAGATGACCTTTTGATTTGGTTTTTCTTCCAGCTGCCTGCAGTATTTTTCATTTCCATCTTACAGTGTGCTCACTTCTATCTTACGGTCTGCTCACTTCTACCAGAAAAGAAATTGAAAGCATGTAATTGAAAAGCTGTTTTCTAGCAAGGTCAAGTCTTTATGCCTGTCACTTCAGAAGAAAAAAACTCATCTTAAAAAACTAAATCTGAAATGCTCTGGGACAAATTATATACTCAAAAAAACCCCCCATATATTGTTATAGGACACATTTTTTTTAATGGCAGAATTAAAAATAATTTGGATGTTGGTCTGACTTGTGGGTGACAGTGAGAATTTGCAGCTGTGGGAATTAAATCCCAGAGGCCAAAAATGATACTTGCAAAAAACCTAATCTGAAGCAAGACTGTATATACGGAGGCCAGAATAAGGCTGAGATGAAAACCAGATTTCATGTCTGATGACATCTTTAGGCTTCTGTCTTTTCCAGGAGAAAAAAGACCAATGAGTGCAATAGCAACGGGTAGCTCTCTCCTGGCCATTTTAAAGTATTGCTGAGCTCTGAAGCTCTTAAATGAGATTTATTTTATCTACCAGAGTAATGTACAGTGGATCCTCTACTGAGGATTTATGTGTCTGTGGAATATTTCTCCAGTTACACAGTTATCAAATTGTTAATGGAGAAGAAATGCTACCCAGTGAAAAGCAAACACAAACTAGCTTAGCTATTGTTGAGAGAATTATTTGAAAACATATAACTTACCTGTTAGGGACTATTTTGTTTTGGGTGATTTAGCTTGCACAGCATGGTTCCTGATTCAGCAGGAAGATCACTATCAAAAACTCATTTTGGAAAACAGATCTGGTGAAAGCAGTAGTCGCCATTTTTAAGCAGAAATGGCAGATATGGTACAGGTCAATATGACCAAGTACTGGACACTCCTCCAAAAATAAGGAACGTTGCTAAGGTTTTATCTTGTCAGAGCTTGGGGTACATTGGGACAATAATGTTGCCAAATAATTTTCAGACAAATGTAGAAATTCTCAAGGGCTCAATTAAACTCTCATAATTTCCAGCACTGAAATTGCATCTTGCAGAGGTGAAATTGCCTTCATTCCAATGAGCATCTGGCTTCCTTTGATCTAAAAATATTCTGTCTGAGCCCCAGGCACCCATCACCATGCTGCTTCATCTCCTGAGGTAGATGGATGCTGGGAGGGAAAGAGACACATCAGTGCTGGGGGAGAGGGGACCCCTCTTCCCACCTGGCAAGCACAAAACACCACCCAGGCTGCAGCCCAGCCCTTCTGCCCTCCACAGGGAAACCCAGCACCAGCTTCAGGTCACATCAGTAGCTGGCCTCAGGAGGAGATTTTTGTGTTCTTGCAGGATGCCAGCTGTGTGTCATGAACAGTCACTTACCAAAGAGTCCCTGGGTCAGAACAGAAATGTGGAGTCTTCTGAAATGGTCTTCTGATGTGAAAAGACAGGGCTGAGGATGAGCTTTCTCACTGCAAGGGTCCCTGAGCATCCCCCTGGGAATGCCTGTGTCCCAGCCAGGCTGTGCACCAACAGCACCAGATCCCACAGACACGATTCTGTCCTCTTCTGGGCTGTGGGGAATAGGAACAAGCAGGATGTACAACAGGACGTGAGAAATACTTCTCATGGATGCCTGGAGTCAGAGCAAGGTCTCCTCTGCATCTCAGCTCTGTGCCTTTAGGAACCCTGCTCGTTCCAAGTCATGTACATATTGATCTGTGGGTGAGACAGCTTCTGGGCAAAGCTGGATCTAACTCTGCGCTGAAACTTTGCTCCATTGCCTATTCCTTGACAGCTAGAAAATGCCAGAGAACTTCCTTAATGATTTCTTTGGTTATTCTACATTTTGTGACAGACCAGTTTCAAACCAGGTTACAAATCTGTGACTTCACAGCAGCCGGATCACAAGTCCTGTATTTTTTTCCTGTAGGTAAAACACCTATTTGATTTCCAGTATATGCTTTGTTCTGACAAGATTTCCATGGTCATTGAATTGTCCAATGGATGTGCTTTTTTTTCACACATCTGATTTTATTCTCATATGTCTATTGAAGTTGTTGATGAGGATGGAATTTACATTAGAGAAATTTGCAGAGAAGACCAGCCTGGCCATGAGGCAGCATGTGGGTGCCAGGGCATTTATTTCTGATGCTGTCCTGCTGTGTGAGACTGGTGCTTGGGACTGTATTTTCTAACATCTGTGAATGTTGTTTTCCTTGACACCTTCAATAAGTGGACCAGAACACTGCTTAGACTTAGGGAGACAAAATCTGTACAAATTAATTTTCCTCCAGCATTTCTGCAAAAGGATTCCTCCTCTTCATGTCAGCTTTATTCAAAGCTCTGGTAAGAGAGAACTTCACTATTGTTACTTAGATTGCAGTTGCTAATGCCAAAACAATATCTTTAATATATATATATTTATAAATGTGTGCTGTATTTACTAATTTGGCGTGTGGGAGTTATGGCAGCAGCCCACTTTTGTGTGTGTGCCCTTAGCTGAATGGCACAGTACAGCACCCATGCTCTTGCCTCTGTTTCATCTCTGTGAAGCCCTTAAAGGTTTTTTCTTCGACCTTTTGGTAAATTAAGATGCCATTAATAAATATTTTTTCTCTAGTCAGCTGTGTCCTTTTTTACTTCTGCCAGGAATTTTGACAAGGCACAGAAGGTGCAGGTAAATTTGCTTCATGTATTTCTGCTCTGCATTTCATCCCTGATAGATGCTTGACAGTTGCCTTTGTATGGTCTCCTCTCTGTTCAGTTAAATATGAGGCTGGTACCTTGTCTCAGGCACATCTAAACAGCTGCTTTTAGAACCAGGAGATTTATCTGTTGAGAGGTTTAGATCAGTGCTCATAACTGTGGTGTGCTAAATGCTCATTTTTGATACTTTTTTTCAATAACAACAATTAATTGTTTAAGATAAAACAAGATGATATTTTTCCAAGATTGATTTGAAACAGATTAGCATATATATATATATGTACATATATATTTGAGGCCTCCATGTTTATTAAACACATTAATTGCAACCGATGTTACTGGATCACCTTTGCTCTTAAGCTTTGTCTTTTAAAAACAGCAATCGCATCTTCAAGCATTAACTAAATGTGAAATATTTTGTCCCAAATAATGATCATCACAAATTAAGTTTAAGTAGAACCACAGCTCTACAGCAGAAAGCGTTCCACACTGTCATTATATAATGCCATATGCTACCTGCTTTTGGCTTAGGACTCCACTAGTACAGGAAAGGCTGGGACCAGTGGCATTCCTGTTCCTGGCTCTCCTGGCAGAGCCAAGCTGGTGTCTTTTCACTGAGCCACCTGCCCTGCAGCAGCTGTGAGGCAGTTGGTTACAGGATCTATTTGCACTTTGAATTAGGAAGTCACAACCTGCTCTGTCTTGTGTGAACTGCCATAGCAAGAGCAGATCCTGCATGAGCCACCAGCAGGCAGGTCCTACTGAGCTGTGAGTCTGTGGACTGGCTTCTGATGAATATTATTTAACCAATTTGTTGTGTTTGCATGGAAATACAAGCCTTGACAGGAGAGATGTGAGACCATCACTTCTGTTCGACTTGTTGCAGTAGCAAAGAGCTGCAGCAGTTATCTTCGTGTCAATCGTGAGATGATTGACTGGAAGTGATTTTTCACCAGGTGACATTTGCAATAATTACATGGTGCTTTATTTGCTTGGGAGGAAATAATCAGCACGACCTTCAAAAGGATCTACGGAAAGCAGCTCTTGCAAAAACAATTATTTGAACCTCCTACTATGACAACTCCTGGTACAGCTAGGAAGTGAGGGGAGTGTACTGCATGTATGGGAGCTGCTGATGGCTGCCAAAAAGACAGGCAGGGGCAGGAGGGAGAAGTGGTAAACTCGAGGGAAATCAGATTTCCTTCTGAAATCCTGTGTCTTCTCAACATCTGCTTCTCCCTACCAGGCTGCAGGTGGTAGAAAAATCAAAGTGGGTGGCTGGGGAATCAAGTTTATTGCACAGGCTGGAGCAAGGCTAGAGATCTGACCTCCTGCTCCATCCTGTGTAAGAATTTTTTTTTTTGTACCCACTTATTCCAGATTTTTACAGCATCATGTGAGACAAGAAATTACCTTACATGCTTTCTGCTCTGAGGACAGGTCTTTCTCCATGCTCCCTCATCCTGTGGCCCTGAAAAACAATCCATTTTTACCATGGTGAAACTGGGCATCTTTCTGGTGCATGATCCTGTGGGGTCCTGATCTCCTGTCATGTCCTGGGACACAGCCTGGTCACTTGGGTGCACCATCCTGCTCCAGCCTGCAGTAAATGTTGGACCCAGTGTGTGTTTTCACTCTTCTTCCATGCCAGTGGCAGCCCAAGTCCCACTTTTCTGAGCTCATCCCTCTTTTAAATAAGGTAATGCCATATAAAAATAGCAACCTATGGCCAACTGGTTTATTGAAACTCCCAGAAGAAATAGTTAGCAACAAAGTTACCCAGTATAAATAAATTCCTGACATCCCCACACACACATTCTTGCTGTTAAACAGACCAGCCTGGAATAGTTAAAATGGGATTTTTTTTAAAAAAATCAAAGTATACTCAATTACTTTTAATTAAAAAAAAAAAAAAAAAGAAAAAGCAAGCCAGAAAGGCCAAAAAACAACAAAAATCTGTCAAGACTTTAAATAAACAAATATATTAATAATTATTCTCAAGCCAAGAGAAAGTTGGGAAAATTACTCATTTTGGGTAATTCTGAAAAGGAAGGCAGAAGTCCTGTCTCCTGTTCCAGTCACTTAAACATGCTATCTCATCAGAGAAATCTAATTAAATTTTGTTTTAAAGCAGGTTGTTAGAGATTTGTGTTTAACATGTTAGGGATGTGTGCATGGTGCCAGGGCTTCATCATCCCCTGCCCAAGAGCAGTGCCTACCTTGGCTTCCCAGAAGAGGTGCCAGAAATCAGCCTGTGCAGGTGCAGTGGATGGACAAGGGACATCGTTTTGGCTTGTCAGCTCTTTGAAAGAAAGCAGAGTGCTGCCTTGGGCCTCCCAGGGTTTTGCACATCCTCTGGGAATCCCTGGAGATGGCAAAGGGCTGTGCAGGGCACGGGAGCTGCTGCTGGGTCACCTCATTCTGCCAAACCCAGGTGTACCACCAAAGCTGAGGGCAGCTGAGGGGGGCAGGTTAGAGATTTGGATGAGGCACTGTGTGATTTCCACAGCATCTGTCCCTGTAGGCACCCTTCCCAAGGCTGGGGCTGCTGGCTGTGGAGAGACAGCCACTTCGGAGAGGGAGTTCAGCCACGTCTCTGGCTCCCTGCGGCACTGGGACAAAGCCTTGCACAGCGCTCGGTTTGCTCAGCTCCCTGGAGAGCACTGGCTGTGTTTGCTCATAGCTGCCTTGTGCAAAAGCTGGCTGCATTCCAGCAGGAGTCCCCCAGCTCAGCCCAGGACATGCCCTCTCTGCTTCCTGGGAATTGCCCCCTTCCTTGGGACTGCAGACTTCCTCCCACTTCAGGCTCTGCTTCATTGCACAGATCCTGAGGGCTACATGAGTTGCTTTTACCTGGCCTGCAGGTAATGCAGAGCCCCTGTTGGTGCTCTCTGGTGCCTAGCATCTCTGCTAGGAAGAGTATTGCCTATCATTTTCCAAGGAGCACGCCCTTGTAAGGCAATGGATGAGGTCTGAGAGCGTGCCAATGCCTGGAGTTAAACGCCCCGCACCTTCTGAACTGGAGCCCAACCATCTGCTGAACAACTGTGGATTGGTCAGAAAACTGCTGGTGACTCAGTAGAGGAAGCAGAGGCATGGGCAGTCTATTTTTAGCTGTCAGTAAATGTACTAAAGTGGCTTACTGCTGAGTTGAAGAAAGGACAGACAATCCCTGCTTGCCCTATTTAGGGAATAAATGTGAAATACTTGCATCCATTTCTAAAGTCTAAATTATAGGTACTGCTGGGGAGCACAAATCTCTGGCCATCCCTCTGTGTGGCTCAGGACAGGCTTTGCTTCACAATGCAGTGGCAATTTAAAAGGCAACCACCACTTTTGCAGAAAGAAAAGTAAAGGAGGAACGTGGGCACTCACCTGGAAGTGTGCTGCAGCTACCTGACAGTGCTCAAGTCTGCTCAGCCCTTCCTGAAAATAAACAAGTGATGGGTAGCAAAGAGCCCAAGTGGACTGTTAAGTTTTTCTTTTACCAAGGGGAGCAGTGAAAAAGAAAATTGTAAACCAAATTTTATATATACATGTCTTGAGTCAAAGATAATAAACACATATAAAATAATCACAGAATCATAGAATATACTGAGTTGGAAGGGACCCACAAGGACTATCACAGTGCGACTCCTAGCCCTGCACAGGACCCCTCTGGGAATCACACCATGTATAAATATGTAAAAAAATCTTGTGTTCACTTTCTATCAGAATATGAGAAAATATTTGGGGAAAACAAAGGTTTGTATATTCACAGCCAACAAATATGTTTGGCTCTTCTGGTGAAAAATTGTCTGCAGATACAGCAAACTTCAAGAGTATAGTAAGGTTGCAAGGAAGATGAGCTATTAGTGGAAATAAAAGGACACATAGAGATGTAGGTAAGTTTTAACAAATCCCATTTTCACCTGAAATGTTTTCTGCTACCATAGACAGTAACTCTGACTTTGAAATGGAGAAGAAGGAAGTCACTTTTCTTTGTATGTGGCCTTGTCACAGTTCCTTCTCTGGAGTTTGTTTTCAAGGCTTCCACACATCCCTTCAGATGGGATAAGAGCTGACATTTGAGGGATGGATGTTGGCAGGGATAAATTTGCCAGGAAAAATGCACTGGCCAGGGCTGTTGCTGGGATAAAATGCCATGAAGGAGGGACTGGACCAGTGTGGGAAATGAGCCAGATGGTAAGGATGGCAGAAAATAGGTCTCAGCAGGGCACACCTGCATGTCGGTATCTGGGTCTGGACCAAGATCTTCCTTCAGGAGGGGTTTGCCTGATAGGAGCTGAGACAAAAACTGGGAGACACACTTGCAATTTTGTCTACAGATTGTTGTTGCCATTGCATCAGTTTTCTAAAATGAGACTAAGATAGCCTATTCCATCTCCATCTGTCAGTGGCAGTGGGAAAGGCTGCTCTGCCACAGGCACTGCTGCTCTTTAAAAGCTTCCAAATGCTCCTCCGCTGAGATGGTGCTAAGGTTTATTTCCTTGCAGTGGCTGTGGTCACAGAGTGGTGTGATGGGCTCACAGCAGTAGGAGGCAAAGCATCTGTACTGAAACAACTTCAGCGCGGTAAAATGATTTGATACATGGGAAAAGATAGCTGGGGGCGATAGAAAGAAGGAACGACCCCTAAAAGAGAAGAGGATAAACAGTCTCTTGGGTTTTATTTATTATATTCTAAGCACTAGCAGTTGCTAATAGAAGCCTAGGGGAATCTGTGCAGTGCAGATCAATATTCTAGGGGGAGGGTTAATTAAGATGATGTATTTTCTCTTTGGTGACATTATGTGCTGGAGCTGTAGGGATGGTCTGTTGACTCTCCAAGACTATTCACACACAGTCACTTCCAAATCTTGCAGACTGTAGCTTTTCCCAGCAGGTACCTCTGACCCATCCCTGACAGTGTCCCCGAAGAATTTGAAGTGGGTGTGTAAAGAGCTCTGCCTGTGCCTGACTCCACCATGTCCAACCCCTTGCTGTGCTCCTGGGACTTGCACAGCTGATATTTATCTTGGCATCTACCTGTTCCTCATCCTCACCTGCCTTCCTCCCATCACCTCTGTGGCTGGAGGACTAGGGTTTGCTTGTCTGCTTTGGCAGAGGGAGGCACAGGAACACTTCGAGTTTTCCACTTTGTTTTATTGGTGCAAATGTTGGTGAGAAACCAAAGACTGAATGTTTAAAAGCATGGGAGGTATTAGAGCCACATGACTTTGGTGGTTGAATCACCCAAAACTAATCTCTTTAACTTGCTGGGCCAGAATAAAATCACATCTCTAGGAATGCCACATAATATAAAAAATAATTAAAAAGTCAATATTCTTAAGTTTTCCCTGCAGAGCTCCTGCAAATCCTGGATTTGCATTTCCTCACAGTTGGTCTTTATGAGCAAGATGTTCTTCATGCAGAGCTGCAGCTTCTGCTCCCTCTGCGCTCCCAAAACTCCAACCCAAGGCTGGCAAGGCAAGGCACTGCTGCTGAGGAATCTTGTGCTGCTGTGAAACATGACATTTATGAAGCACTGCTTCCTTCTTTTCAGAATCAGCCTTTGCAATCCTTTTCTCTCTGTGTCTGTAGAAGACCCCGTGCTGGATGTGAGCAGGCTCACGGCACCCAGTTGCTGTGGCTGCCCCTCAGACATCGCTCCCGTCCCCCGAGCATTCGGGTGTTTGGGTCTGGAAGTGTACAGGGTTGCTCTGCAGTTGTTTTTTGTAGGCGGCTGCCTAAAACAGGAGCACTTGAATGTTTGCATATTTTAGAGGATGATTTCAGCTCTGACCTGAGTCCTCAGCTCTGATCACCTATACTCTTTATTCCTTGCTGGGTCCTGAATTAGAAAGGATTTTCTTGTCATTTTGCAATGGGCATTGGTAAGAGCAGTGACTCTGGTCAGTGGCGGTGGGGGAAATGGTCTCTTCTCCTATTGCTGCAACTCTCCTGGCTTCTCTCCAGTATCCATCTGTGCAAAATCAGAGGGAGGACTGTGAAACACCCCAGCATACAGTGGTGAAAATGTTTTCCTCTCTGGGGCTTTGGCAATTTTGAATGGAAACCTTGGGTTATTCCAGTGCTGGACATTGCACAGGCCAGCCTTATCTCTGCTGATAATTCAGTTCCTGTCTTAGACCCAGCAAGATCATCAAACTTCACATTGCCCCTGGGATTGTCCTTAGGGGTATTTTTGACTTTGAACCACTCAGTCTCATAACTTGGCTCTTCTCTTGCGCTTGTCATGAAGTTGCATAATCTGGGGTCTCTTGCACTGGGATCTTTTCACTGATGTTTTCCTTTGGCTTTAGTTTTGTGCAGTTTTATTTATCAAATCCTTCATGAAGCTTCCTGCTACTGCAGGCAACAATTATTCTTATGTGTATGGACACTGCACTAGAAAAATTTCCATTGTCTCTGAACATACCTGTTTAGTATTAAAACATAGAGTTTGGCTATTTTTGGCAATTGTCTCATAATGGTCTTTGCTGCAAATAAGTTTTCTGACCACTGATTTTGTAGTCAATGTGTCCTTCTCTCAGACCTGGATGTTCAGTTGCTTGTGGGTTTGTATTTTACCATTGCTACATCTCCATCTTTAGACATTCACTTCCTTCTAGAGCTCTGAAGAGCAACACTTGATTTAATTTTTTTCTTCTGTTACATGGGAAAACACATCTTTGTTGATTTGATCACTTGCACTTTGAAACCTTTTGCCTTGTTTTCATTGTTTTGTTATGTCTTGGCTGAGCCAGTGTAGCTCATCAGCTTTAATTGGGAAGAAAGCACAGGGTGTGTTTGCTTTTCCCTGAAAACCATTTTCTGCTTCATAATAAATTTTACAGGCTTATAAAATTAATTGCCTGCCTGAGTGCAGCTGGTGCTGAGGAGAAGCACAGCCTGCCCTGTCACAGAGCAGTAGGGAGTCCACCATCCTCTTCTCCCTTTCTAAAGGCACTGTGTGTGTTTTGGGGCTGGAAATACTCTAGGAGTAACTCAGCAAGCAGCCAGTCCTCTGCATATCCGTGGGATTTCTGCTTAGAAAGAGAGGTAGAGTGTGTCCAGGAGTGGGTACAAGTTGCCTTTCCTCCAGCAGCCCCTTCACAGCTCCATGGCAGGGCTGGGGGACCAGCAGGACTGTCTGGAGGGGAGCAGGAGCTCCCCTGTGGAGGCTGGCATTGAGACAGTATGATTTCAGCTCTGCTGGGGTTTAAAGGAACAGAATTTGCCTTTATTTTAGTTTGGCTGTAGCTGAGCCTCTGGTGCTGCCAGTTCTGCCCATGGTGTGCCCACACAGCCACCAATTGCTCATGAGAACTTGACAGGAGGGGATGGTGGCTTCATTCCTTGCCTTCCTCCTTCCTCCACTGCCGTGGCCCCACCAGCCCCCACGGGTCTGCTCCGGCTGGCTCTGGACTGGGCTGTGCACAGAACCAGCCCTGGGTGGGCAGCCCTGCTGCTCATAAGAGGTGGTGGGGCAGGAGGGAGAAATGCCTGCTGGGGAGGTAGCTGGCATCTGCCTTGTTGCAGACATGGTGACAATTTTTTGCTCTCCATAAGGATTTCCTTCTGAAGGAGAGCTTAAAATAAGAGTTTTGGACTCCCAGTTTAATGTATGAAGGACCTTAAGCAGCTGTGTTATCGCCTGTTCTGGACTGAGTTCTCTTTTGTAGCCTTGGTCTATCCCTAAGGACCACAACTCCTCCTTTCTTGCAGACGTGATTTCTTTCCACAAATGTTTACATTGAGATGTTACTGGTGCAGTGAGTGGAAAAGTCAGTGACCCTAATGCTTTCTTCTGGAATGCGGCTGGGGGAATGCTCTAGCCCCTGCACACCTTCTTCCACTGTGTGAGAGATGCAGTTTCCCCAGGCAGGTCTGCAGCGGTCTCTTGGTGTCTTCTTACTGATTTATCCTGACTCCAAAATCTTTGTTATTTTCTTGAACCCTTTGCCTTCTCAGGGACCTTCAGGACTTTTGACTGTAAAGTTATTTCAAAGTATTAATTTGCTCTGTTAAACATTAAAAATAGCAAAGAAAAAGCTGCAGCTGACTTTCTCATTGTGTAACTTGCAGAAATAAAACCAAGCACAGGCTCATTTGAATCTAAAGAGACGTGTTCCTGGCTGGCCAGCCCTGAAGGGTGATGCAATGGGTCTGCAGAGCAGTGCAAGTAAGCGTAGGGCTAAGGATGAAGGCAGGTGTAAGTACAATAGGAGGGGCAGAAGGCAAACCCTACTTGTCTGCAGCTGCTGGGCCACCAGTGTGATGGCCCAAGTGCCACAGAACCGAAGATGGATATGTGCTTTGGGAGATCAGCTCTGAGTTCCTGAGCTGTCCTCACGTGCTCCTCCCGGTAGGACAGACCCACCTGAGTGTGTGACATCTGCTCCTTCATACTGCAAGGTGCTCATCACACTCTTCATCTCTTGTGCTGCTGAAAGCCCTGCAAGCAATTATCTCAGCTCACATGTGGGCTAAGTGATAGCCACAATTAACACACCTCAGTGTAATCAGAGAGCAGCACCTGGCCATGCCTATGAGGCTTGAGCAGAAGCCAGGCTGTGGGGGTGGAGGGTTTCCCCAGAGGTCCTGGCAAATGCGGGGCCGGGCCATGGATTGATTACAGCTGTGTGTGAGGGGGTTTAAAAATAGCTCTCAACTTTCCAGAGGAATGTATTTGTTATGGAGTCACTGAAAGGCTGTAGTAAGAGATCCAGGAGCAGCCTCTGGGAGCAAGCCAAGAGACAGAGCTTCTTCTGGGCACAGTGCTCCCTGGAAAGGCAGGCTTGGGCTGCCGAGCAAGGAACCTGCTCCTGTTTGTCTGCCCTCTGTGTTCAGGGAAACAAGGCTCTGTGTATGTCTGATAGGATAAATAAACATTGCTGCACCAAGGGTATGCTTGACGTATCATCCGTTGTATTGTAGTGGAAACAACCTGGCAAGACCCCACTTATTGGCTAATCCTCAGGCCAGATGGAGGTAAAAATATGTTTCAAATGTTAATTAACTACTTCATTATGTGTCTGATTTTCTGGTTTTAACAAATAACTAAGAAGGTTTGGTTAGTGAATATATCACTGGTGCATCCTGTTTCACTGCTCAAAACCACAAGATCTCAGACTTAATAGTGAAATTGTTAGCTTGGGTGTAACAGCACAGCTAATCACTAACACGTGGGGAGCACAGAGCCAAAAACCTGCAAATGGACAAGGACCATGGAAGGGAACTAAAATAAGGGATACATGTTCTGCCACTCTGCAACAAAAAGGTTTCCACCTTTTAGATACACAGAGATCATAATTAACTGTTCATGATGGTGACGCATTAGAATGAAAGAGGCTCCCTTGAGTGTGGAAATGATGCACAGGTTCAGGTGAGTGTTTTCCCACATAAGATTCCTAAACCACATCTCCAGCATACACACTATGATGGGTGTGAAAGAATCAGTGACAATTCAGGTGGGTTAAGGCAGAAAATGTGCATGGCTTCAATGGAAAGGGTAGAGATCCCGTAAGAGCAAAATAGAAGCAAATGAGGGGGAAACAAAGGAGATGGAACTGTTGTGCAGGGGGAGGGGAGATTGTGGAGGCCAGGCCAGGGGGGGTCCCGGTACAACATTGTGGAGCTGCAGGATTTTGTGATCTTAGTGCTACAATAAACCGCAGTGAAGTGTAGACTTGACAGCACAGAGGAGCAGAGGCATCGTGTGTGCAGTGCAAGGTAGGTTAGTCCCGTTAGGAATGAGAGCTTGCTGAGACAGAGGGGAACTGATTCTTATCTGTGGTTTACCCTGCATAAATCCCTGGAGTTACACCAGCCACACCAGCATGTGTGAAAGACCTGTTTGGGCCTAGGAGGCATTTGTTGGAGGACAAGTTGGCTTTTTATTTCAGGGATAACTTTTTGGAGACGGTCATGAGGAAAACAGCTTTAATTGCAAGCAGTAGGCATTTGCCTGGGTGTCTCTGAGAGACCAAAGCTCTCGCAGTGCTCTTGAGTGTGGGTTTGCAGATGATAACCTCATCTTTTGGCCACAGCATGCTGTGGGTTTGCCTGCAGGGTTACATATGCTCAGGAAATGACAGGGAGATAGATGCGTAGAGATATATCTCACTGTGTTGAGTAGATGCAGGCAAGCATCAGGATGTCTGAAGACTTTGTGCCTGCCTTTTGGGACCCTCTGCTAGTGGACAAATTGCCTCCTTTTGGTTCATCTTACACCCCAGAAGCTGGCACAGAAAGCCAAGGCAGAAAAGCATCCATGCTGTAAACTGCACATCCTTCAAGTGGCACCAGCCCAGAGCTTTTATTTAGTCTCGTATCTCAGGGAACAGATTTGCCTACTGCAAGGAGACACATGGAGGAAAGGGTTTCTCATAGTTACGAGAAGATGGTGTTCATCAGCTCCCAGACCTGCTGTAAGAAGGAGTCGATTTGTAAGATACAAGGAACAAAATGAGGTCATATTTTTCCAAAGAAGAGATGTTTTTTGAAACATGGTTGTTTCTTCTCAGGTAGAGCCTGGACTTCTATTTCCTGGAATAAGTGAATGCATGGAGGTTTAAGTGCTTCAAACTAGATGACATAGCCTTTTATCTTATAAATCAGTATTTTTGTGAGCACTGCATCAGATTTGCTTTGAGAAGAGCCTTTGAGCTGTCTCAAAGCTATGCAAATATTGCAGAATCATTATTTTATTTTTCTTATTTAAAAAAAAAAAATAACATTTGCTGCAATAAAATCAGTTGAATTTTGAGACTCCAGTGGGACATGTTTCTCCCTTTCATGGCTTTTTTCAGCATCCTCCCACACTGTGAACACAACCTTGGCTCTGATTGCTCACAGGAGCCCTGCCAAGCACCCAGCATCACTGGGTGAACACTGGGAGCATCCCCCACCATCCATCCCCCCTCTTCTTGTCCTTGAGCACCCAGAGAAAGTGCCATGTGAGAAACATACCTGAGGGCACAGAGAAGCAAAAGAGTGCAAGATGTAATTTTAAAGCATGGGTTAAGCAGTCCCAGGGTGGTTAGCTCACACTGCATTTCCGTAAGCAAGGGCACTTCCACCCCAAGAAACAGCCTGATGTCAGACATCTGGCACGCTGGGCAGCAGAGCTATATCTATCCTGGAAATAGTGCTGACAACAGGTTCAAAACACTAGGAATAGCAGGAAGCAAATTTACTTTAGGTGTATCAGTGGCTAGATATGCCACGTTTTGGAAACATCACAGCAAGGCGAGCTTTGAGAAGGAATTTGCAGGCAAATATGATAGCTGCAGTTTATGTTTTTCTGGAGTGGCCTTCATCTTATTCCTTTTTCTAAGGGGGGAAAAAAGTAGAAATGAAGATAAAAATAGAGGTTTTATGTTGTCTATGCAGTCCTGAAAGGGCTGGAAGAGAAAACTCAAATAGCAGAAGCATTGCTTAAAAAACAATTTCATGATATTTCACAAAATCTGAATTTTTCCATTGCTGCCTTCAATTACATAAAGGCCTTTCATACACCCAGGTCTGTTGATCTCTGATAAAATTGCACAAAGGAGGCAGCTCATTAACTCTCGTTCTGTGCTGAACATGTTTTGATGTGCAGATTGCTGACAGCACAAAAAATCCTTTCTGGCTGTGTACATAGGGATAATAGCAGTATTGATAATGGGTACCTGCTGCAGGCAAAACACAGGGAATCCCTCCATCTCCTCAGCATTTCATCTCAGGAGTAATGACCAGGGAATGTGAAGAGTGATTGTGGAGTTAAACCTAATAAAAAGCTCCTGTAATTGAAAGCCCATTACAGAATCTCCAGTCAGACTCTTGAAATAAACACTAGCTTTTAAAAATTCCAGCCATTACTAGCTAGTTATTGATTAAAACAATAATACATTTTGTTTTTATAAAGATTTTCAAGCTCTCTTGTATACAGAAGACTTCTCAAACATTTAACAATTGTAGGCATGAACAGTTTATCCAAACATATAGCTTGCAACACTGCAGACTACAAAAAAAGAGCTGTTGTGTTGGTATAGGGAGGCAGAGAGCAAAACTAACTCACCTGCTTCAGTCAACTAAACTGCCTGGAATTAAACAGCATAAATGATAAGAAAGTCACATTTAATAGATACATTTTTAACTAGAGGATGTTAGACATCAAAACTGATACCTTTTAGAAGAGAAATTTTTGGCAGCACTCCTAAGTGCATGAATGATGGGCATGCAACTTTGTGGTCATGCTTTGATTTCTTTCTTTCTGCTCCAAAATCATGAAGGATCATGGAGAGATGTGAAATTGCTCCATTGGGGTTAAATGTTGGTGTTCACTGAAAGAACAAAAGTAGAAAGCAAACAACAAATGCATTACTATGATGCTTTGGGTGCTTCTTTGTCCTAGCTAGTGTCCTTCTCTCTCCCTAAACTAGGAGAAGATGGTTTCAGGCCCATTTAAAGTGGGATCAGTTTGCCTCTGTAGATATAAACCATGATAGCGGTGTGTGGTGATAAAGAATGGCTGCGCAGTTTTGGGGTGGCTGCTGCTGAGCCAGAGCTAATCCACCCCACCAGAGCTGCTGGGCCAGCAGAGACCACGGTCTACCCTTCCCTCTCCTCTGCACTGCCACAAAGTCAAACCCCAGGAATATCCACACCAGCAGCCTGTGTGCTGAGAGGCTTGTGAGGAGCCGCACCTGCAGGGAAGGGAACACCCCGCAGCAGGGAAGTGGTGACTGCACAGGGACCTCCCCAGTCCCCAAAAATCGTAGTTGTGAGCTGGTGGCACAGCTCTCTGAGCACAGCACAGGGACAGGCTGCTTTGCTCCTGCTCACAGCCCTCGCTGCTGCCCTGGTGCTTGCTCCAGGCTGGCACAGCTTGTGGAGACAAACAGCCAGGCTCTGCATCTGTGCTGCCCACATTCCCAACTCAATCGGTCCAAAAAACTTTGTCTCTGTGAATGGCAGTCAAAATTAGACCTAAGGAAAGTTCAACTTTAATGTCAAGTGCCACTGTTTCATTATGCGGATTTTTCAGAGCTGCAGCCAAATCGGTCCAGTGCCGCTTAATTGCTTAATATGATAAATTATGTCTTTTGCCAACTGCTTGCCTAATTACGTACTTTATTCCTTGTAAACATCATCTTTGAGATGATGGAAGGGAGGCCGTGCAGAGTTTCCACAGCCAATCTGATGGGCTGGAGTACAGCAGCCATTTCTGCAGCTATATTTATCTTCCTCTCATCAGCGTGACTGACATGGACCTCCAAGAAGTTATCTTTTATATCCCACTCTTCAAAATCAGGACTTTCTTTGTCACTTCTTCAGGGAAGCTGTTTTTGAAATCTGTTATAAAAGGTTGTTTATCTCATCTCCCAAGGACTTGCATATTTTCACAAAATATCATTTGGCCTCTTGCCACGTTTTCAGTCCAGAGTGTTAGAGGCCAGGCCAGCTATGGGCAAGAACTGGGAGGCTCCATTCTTTCTGAACTCCTCCTGCATCACGCCAAGACGCATAATTTTTGGTGATTTTTTTGTGTGAATTTTAGTTAGGACCAAGCAATTCTGACAAACTAGAAAATACTGTTTCTGAAGCCGCTAAAAGTTGAATTTCATGTCTGACCAAGTTTAAGTTTTTAAGCTGGAAACGGAGGGACAGGTTGCAGGTGGACTGCACGTGATGGGGCCAAGCACTCAGCAGTCCAGAAGGGCCCTCTGCCCTTGGGAGCTCACAACATGATGTCTATGGGCAGAGGGGCTCTGCTTGTGCCTCTGCTCCAGGGGAAGGGGCAGGGGGAATGAACTGTGGTTCATGTGACGTCAGCACACCTCCAGCCCCATTCCTCCTGTCAGGGAGCTGCTTCAGAGCAGAACTGGTCAAACAGGCAGGACCAAGTGTGCTCCCACCACCACTGAGCCTCAGGGGTTTGCTTACACACTGCAAAACACTCCCATCCAGGAGTGCCTCATGAACAGAACACAGCTGTCATCTACAGACACTCTATTGAGCTTCATACATATTAATGTTCCTATACTGACTGCTCTTTCTCATCTGCTTTAATTGAACAAGGAGCTGAATTTCTGATTTTGCTCTGCAATATGAGTTGTATTTAAAGTAGTGCATTTTCCTGCTGTGTTCCTACTATGTTTGAATTAAACTTGGTCATAGTAGTAAAAGAAAGTATCAACCTCTACGTAAAATCTATTTGTACCAAGGGAGGTGTATAATGCTGTATTTTAAAGGGATGATCATTAGAAACAACTATTTGGGACATTACAGCTGAGGAGAAAACATCCAAGTCATCTGTATCAGCACTGTAAAATATAAATGTCTCTATTTAATTTATCAACTGCTGAAAACAAAAGGTCCTTAACTTCACAGGATTTAATATCAATTTAGATTTTTTCCTTCTGATAGTGCACAAGATGAGCCATTCCTGGCTGAATTCTGAGAGCACAGTTCCCCTCTTGCAGATACACTGTACTTTGTTAAAAGAGCAGATCAGGGAAATTAAGACCAGAGGTTCGTCTACAGAAGTCTGTATACAAAATGTGGGCAAAACTGAAGAAACAGCTACCAGAGTCACATGTGACAGCTGAACAACCCTGCACACAATTAGGATAAAAGGGCAGTTCCCCCTGGGCAGCAACTGCGTGATGGATGGCTGCAGCTCGCTGCACTGCAGCTGCACAAGAACCTTTAGTATCTTTTTTATGCACATTCATTTCATGTGAACTGAGGCCACGCTTCCTGTGTTGAAAAGAACATTAAAATATATTTCCACAGAAATTCCAAAAGTTATTAGATTTATTCTTGCATTTTGTGAGTGATATTTATGTGCTTCCCAGCTTTCTTCTTCTTTCCTCCTTTTGTCCCTTTTTCTGTAGGAGCTGAATAATTCATCATAGAAAGAAGCACATGGGTTTTCATTTTTTATTTTAGTAAAACAATACTTCAAAGAAAGCAGTGTCAGAGGTTTGCTCATTGTGACTCAGATTTATGGAAAAGACACTGCAAAGTCTCTGGGATCTCATTTTAGCATGGACATATTTGTAGATTTACTCTCAGTCTTGTGTTTTCTCAATAAAAGTTTGCAAAAATTGTCCTCAAATTTAAGGAATTCTTCCACTGCAAACTCTGTATAATTTGACTGACAAGCATTATAAGATTATGTATTTTCATTCTCTGGTCACAGCAGATTTTTAAAAATATTTTATTGGCTTTTTTGGGGGGGAGGGGCCTGTGTTAAGTTCATGCTGAATAACTTAGCAAATTTCATCAAAATCAGCTGAGAGCTCTTCAGCTGAGGAAACTATGTATTTTTCAAGACTTTCTTAGCAAAAAACCTGCCAATGTAAGATTCAAAACCTTTATCTTTTTGATCTCAGTTGCATTTAAAAAGCAAGCTATGTTGGTAGGAAAAGTTCAGGAGTTCCAAAATTCTCAGTTCAGAAGATTGACCAACAACATGGGACCAACACCAAAAGCAAAATGTATCATATTCAGAAAGAAGGCTTTGGTCAGCACTGATTGACTTCAAAGTGCTCTCCACTGCCTCACTGTGATATTTAGCTCTTAAATCTGACACTTGAAATTCCCAATAACCTGCCATAAACCTATAAGCCACTTGGAAAGCGTAAACACAGTGGGTCCCTACCAAAACGTAAATCTCATGCATCTAACAGGACTAGCTGGAGTAAAAGGTCTGGGGAGCTGTGACACACAGACACAGCAGGGAACCACTGCTGACCACACAGGCTGGGAAACACTGTTGGCAAAGCTGGCAAATTCAGATGAAGTAAATGGCAGATTTACTGAAATTTCCAGAAAGGCAGGGTGTGCATGGGTTAGTTTTGCTCACTCTGTGTCCTACAACAGAGATGTAGAATTTGGGTAGGAAATGCTGTAGGTAGAAGGGTCTTTAATCCAGCCTTTCATTTTCCCTCCTGTTTGCCCATGCCACAGAGTAGTTCTGTTTTTAATACATTCAGGAATTAGATCACAGTCTTGGAGTCTTTGTTGTGTAGCTCTTCAAGACCAAGAGCCAGACCCATGGAGAGGTCTGGAATAATGTCTCTGCAGCAGTAGAAATGATTCCTTCTACCTTTGCAGCCCATGAGCTGTGGGATGATAAGCACAAGGCTTGCTGCTGGTAAGGAGAGGCTCTCACACCAGCTTCTCCAGGTCCTGCAGTGTCTTGGCAAAGCTAAACCTGACAGGGACTAGCTCGAGGGACAGCTTTTTGGTAGTTTGGATTTTGGCTCTGCTGTTGTCAGGTGAGTACAACACATACTTCAGTACTCATTGCACATCATAGGTACCATCTCTTTTTTGAGTATTTACCTTTTAAACCATACTGTTTACATGTTTTTCTCCTAAAGGGTAGCAAATTCTGCTCACCTCTTGCTTCTTTGGGCATTACTGGCATTTGTCAAGGATCTGACACACTCAAGTGCATTGCTCTTCAAGGCACAGAGATTCAGCTCTCCACTGAGAGCTATTATTTAGGGCTCAATTAATCTTTTGTTCATGTTTTGCCTTCAGCAGCTCAGCAGAGCTCCTCGCAGAATGCACTGTGCCGTGTGGTGGATTGTTGAGAGGGCTGTGCTGGCCTTTGTCTAACACACCAGCTTGTCTCACTCTCTCCTGGATTATCTTCTGACCCAGCAGTTCTTATCCAGCCATAGCTGTCCCCAGGATTTCTCAGAGCCAGCAGTGCATATGGTGTTTATATAGGCTCAGAGGGGAACCCTCTGTTGCGAGTTCATAGGGGTTGACTGGGCTCTTTTTGTCCCCCTTATGCTTTGCATGAGAATTTTGTATTGTTTCCAGACAAAGTGAGACTCAGTTGTGTGTGGTGTCTGGAGCCCAATACATTTTTTTCCTTTCTTTCTCTTGCAATTGCAAAGTGAAAAATGGTTTATGCTCTTTTTAGAAGAAGCTGACCTGATTTATCTGACATCAGTGATGTTACGTGGGCGGTGAACGGAGCCCCTTGTGCTTGTGGAGGGGTTGGAGCAGGGCTGCAGGCTCAGGCCAAAGGCCAGCTGTGACCAACCTTGATTTTTCTCACCCAGCAAACTCTCCAGCTACATCAGCTGCTTTTTTTTTAATAGAAAACTACAGTTTTTTGTGAGGGTTCAGCAGTACGTTTGAGGGATGGCTCTTACCCCCTTAAGGAACAACTGAAGCACATTTTGAAGCAAATACACTTCATCAAAGTGCCCACAAATACTGCAGTGAGGGAAGAGGCTTTAGAAAATCTAAATTAGGATTGTTAAACTTTGGTTTGGTGTGGCTTTTACTTTGAGACTTACCAAGAAATGAAGGCAATGTGGGTGGTGTTAAAAAAAATGTCTTTCAGTAACATTTAAAGACTTCTGAATTTTTCCTTGTAAAAGTAGATCATTCATTTTCTTCTAGGCTGGGGTGAAAGCTGGGTTACCCTGAGCCATGGGTGGCAGCTGGGGAAGTCTCCATGCCACTTGTCATCTGGCACCAGCAGTACACCTCAGTGCATTCCTTCTCAGGTGAGCGGAACTGGGGTTTGTGCTCTCCTCTCGCATCAACAACAAATCAATTAAATATTTTGTCTTTGTGATTGTGGCAACTTCTTGAGCTGTTTGTAAGCTCATGCTTCTTTTCTGACCAATTTTGTGCATGTTTTATGTAACAAAAGCAAAGCATTTTGATCTATCAAGCTGAGTGCCCTTCCTCATGCAGTATCCAGTGGTATCTAAGCCAATTAGCGCTCCTTTTAAATCCTGTCACCCTTCTTACAAAAATAAACACCCAAGAGAGAATGAGAAAGGAAGAGGAAGAAAATATTTAAGTGTTGGTATTCATGTAGAAGTTCCTAAGCATGCCTTCTAGGTAGGAAAACATGCAAATTCTGACTACCATTCCCTCTGTTCCCTTGCTTGGGACTTGTTTCCCCCTACTTACATGAAGTGCAGAGCCTAAGCTATTGACTGAAAGCAGCAGAATGGACCAGAGAAACCAAAAATCTAGAGGAGAGTTTGGCTTATAAAACATGTGGGAAGCCAGTATGCTGGGAATGCTAGTTCTTCTCCTCCTCACATTTTCTAATTGCAAATGGCCCCACCCTTCACCTCCTTTGTCCTCTCAGTTT